>NC_065448.1:43008763-43292103 GCF_917563875.1 Diabrotica virgifera virgifera
ATCTCCCGAGTAACAAAATTGAACTCATTTCCGCCGATAATTGACGAGTTCTGAATTTTTTTTATTGTCTGTTTGAGATGCACTTTAAGAATGCATTTTTTGTTTGCAGTTTTTCAGTATTATATCATGGCTCGGGGGAACAAAGTTTCCTGGCGCATTCACGAATCGAATGCAAAAATAATTATTAAGATCCGTCTTGTCCTTTTTTTCGGAGGTAATGCCGATTTTAGTGCTTTATTGCTTCGTCTAACTACTCTTGCGCTCCGTGCTCCCTGCAACTGCTCCAATGGATAGGTACGGCATGCGTTCCTCTACATATAAACCGTCACCGATTGTAGCACTGAGGCGGAGCGCGCATTGTTGCAGGGTCCGGGAGCATGAACGTATCCACTATGTGGAGCAGTTGCAGGAGCGCGGAGCGCAAGAGGTTCGCGAACATAGTGGATACGTGCCTTTAGATTTGTGAAAAACCTTTATATTATTAGCATTGTATTAGGAAACTGAAACAGAACTAATAGTCGACATAGGAATTATTGCAAAATAATGCAAAGGATATGCACTATTAAATCAGAACCTAAATTCTCTTAGGACACGTCCAGAGTTTTGAAAAGTGTTCATAATGCCCCTGTATAGACAGTGCGTTTAAACTATCCACTTCCTTATCGCCAATATTGATATCATTTTATGTGGTTGTTATGTGTTATCAACATTAATTGATTCAATAAACAGGAAATCAGAAGGATAGTTTGTTGTCAACAACAAAAGGTCACACGAGGTTTAACCTAGTCTACGACTTTTGACTAATGGAACCAAAATTTAAATAATATAGTTAAGACGATGCAAGTTTTTTACTTTTTAGAATTTTTATTTGTTATCTACTTACTCACAACTTAAAGTATTGATAGTTTTTTATCTTATAGCTCTCTATCTTGGACTCTCACAGATGCCTCCTTCAAAAACGTTGACGTTTTTGAAATGTGTCTTTATCGTCGAATCCTGAAGATATCTTATACCGACCACGTTACTAATCAGGGTGTTTTATTAAGAATACAAAAGTAAAAAGAGCTGTTAACCACAATAAAAACGGCCAAAATTGAATAACTCGGTCTCATCATGAGGAACACCGAGAGATATTGACTGCTGCAACTAATCTTACATGAAAAAGTAGAAGGAAAACAAAGACCATGAAGGCGAAGGATTTCCTGATTAAAAAATCAACCGTGTTTGATTAGTAGGGCCACGTAGGGCTTGAATAGAAGCACTAGCCAGACAAGCAAAGACCTATCCAGGAGGATGGTGCCAAAAGAAGAAGAAGAATTTCTGCTAGTTGGTTGTCTTGTGAAAATGTAGAAATGTTACTGATGATGCGCAATTAAATTTAAAGGAAGCAATGAAGCAAATAATGTGTACATATAATATACTCAATACATGTAATTGAAGATATTTTTAATCATTCAAAAACAACTTGTTCAAAATATTATACATAATATAGATTAATTATTAATAAATGACGAAAATGCACTCTGTATACAATTTATTAATATAAACAGTAATAAACTTAAGTTATTTAATTGAATGTCTCAATAATTGACAACGAATCATTTAACCGTGACGGCTAATTAAGCAGAAGCTTCATTCCGAATCATTTAGAGTGAGCAAACTTCCGTTTTGATTTTTCTTCGTGTTTACAACTAATTATTTTCTCACTTTCTAAGTAGGTACCTTTCGATAAATACAGTGCTCAACAATTGATAAGGATCAAAGTAATATTTTACGACAAAAATAGTCGAAGTTTTTAAAAATGTAATATAAAATAATATTATTATCACCACTTTGAGATTAATTTTTTCTATGGATGCTATACAATGTGCAACTTCTCTACATTACTTACGTACATTCAAAACGAACAATTTCTCACGCAGTGAGAAAAGTCGGCCATTGCAGTGAGATATATTTTTTCTCACGGGTTCTCCGCCGGTTTTCCATACATATGATCGCCGTTTCGATGGTAACATGCATAATACAAACACAATTATTGTTGTTAAACAAAATGTGTTGAAGCAAAACTTACCAAAACTGAAAACTTTCAAAACTGAAATATAACTGTTAATTATAATTTTAAATAAATAAAGTATATAAATATTAAGAATATTATATTATGTCTTTCTTCTCACTTGGACTTGTACAATATACTATTAAACGAAATAAAATAAATTTTGTTATTGTGGCCATCCGTTTTTTTTTTTCTCTTTTTTGCTATCGTCAGCAAAGTCTCGAAGACGTTTAGATGTCCAAATACAACAGGTTGTGAGGTGGATCAACAAAGCGTTAATGCAACGTGAAGTGGCTCAGCGCTTGGGGTTTTCATAAAGTGTTGTAAATAAAGCTTGGAATCGTTATGTCACAAATTGCGTAGGCTCATATGTTCATGGTGGATGCCGCCAACGGAGTACCAACCCTGTTAATATAATATGCGAATTATTGCTAGACGGACCCCAACATATTATACTGCTTCTCGCATAAACAGAACAATGCGTAAGGCCACTGGAAGAATAATTTCAAACCAAACCGTTAGAAGAAAGTTGCATATGACTGACTTAAAGTAAGAAGACGTTCATCATATCTAGTACTAACCAGGGAACATCGCAGATTGAGAAGACTATGGGTTGAAGAACACCGCAACTGGACAATCAACAAATGGAGGTACTGTTTATTTACAGATGGAGAAACTGTTTATTTACAGATGAGATGAGTGAACAAGAAGAGAGGTATAGTGAACATTATAAGGTGAGTATATGTGCTTTTGGGATAAGGGATATTTGCGTTTGGGGTGGTATCTGTTTTGATAGCCGCACCGACTTAGTGGTTCTGACAAATGTTACGATGACATAGGCATAACCAGGATGATCCTAAGGGGGAGGGTACAACTGTACAACTACCTGAAAGGGGGGGTTACAACTACTGGAAGGTCTCTGAGGGCTATGGTGTTAAGCGTATAGAGCTCAAAGTACATCCCAATGGGGGGTTATAACCCCCAAAACCCCCTGGTTACGCCTATGTACGATGATGGCTCAGAGATATAGAGATATGGTTGTAGAACCAATTATTGTACTATTTTCGGGACAATCCAAGAAAGATTTGTTCTTATTGACGACAATGCAAGTCCCCATTTTTAATCTAAGGGGTACACATTTTTACGGTAAATACATCTGTCATTTGTCAACCCCTTTCCTTCCACTTCTCCCACCCCTTATTTTTAAATAGGGAATAACGGTCGTGTACCAGCTCACTTGAAAGGTTATTCAATTCTCTATTCAGTAATATAAACATTAACATAATTATTTATACAGGGTGTCCAAGAAAAAAAAATTTTAATTAAATTAATTGACATAAAATGAAGAATGCATGTAATTTATTTAATTCAAAATACGTTCTACTGCTGTCACAAAACAGAAAAAAATGTTTTTTTTTATAAATAAACATTCTTTTCGCTTAATTTCAATGTTCAAGCTGCTATTGCAAATGGGTAGCATCAAAATACTTATCAAATGAGCGGCCGTGGAGTAACGGCATATTCGCTGGCCTCATACGCCAGTGCACGTGGGTTCGAGCCCTGCCAAAGACAAACCATTTTCATTTCCAATAATGACACGAGCCGTCTCACCGTGCCTCGGAGAGCACGTTAAGCCGTCGGTTCCCCTGGGCTAGTGTACATCGGCACTAGTTACTTCAAACAGGGTTAAAGATGTAAATGGCGCCGGAACTGTCCGAAAGGATCTCTCCGGGAAAAATGCCATACGATATTATTATTATACTTATCAAATAAACATTTTTTTCTGTTTTCTGTCAGCAGTAGAATGTATTTTGAGTTAAATAAATTACATACATTCTTCTTTTTGTGTCAATTAATTTAATGCAAAATAATTTTATTGGGTATAAATAATTATGTCAATGTTAATATTACTAAATAGAGAATTGAATAACCTTTCAAATGAGCGAGCACACAACCCCTATATCCTATTTAAAAATAAGGGATGGGGGAGTGGAAGGGAGGGGGTTGACAAATGACAGATGTATGTACCGTAAAAATGTATGTACCGCAATTTCCTTAAAATATAATAAATAATACTGCCAAATATCGAGGCGGGCTGTTTTCTTTGGCCCACTCTGTATATGGGCAACTTTGGATCAAAACCTTTTGAATACCTACATACATTAATTGAGAATATGCCTAGAAGAGCAAGAAGTTTAATTCGTTCACGAGTAGGTCCAACAAAATATTAGAATTTTTTATTTACATTATTTTACATATTTCATATTACATATTACATTATAGAATTTACATTATTTCAATAAATTGTTTTTATTGTTATAATATTATATTTTTTGCTTTTGATTATTTATATTTAAAAAATATAGGTATATATTATATTTTCTAACTATAACCAACGAATACGACGTCAATTAACTTAAAATATTTTAAATAATAATTATGATCCTTATCAATTGTTGAGCAGTGTATAAAATGCACAATATCTCGAGACGTTTCCGATGCATACAACGCAACGCATACAATATCTCTTTCACTCTTTCTCTTCGGATCGTATGTTCAGAGAAATGTTAGAAAAGAATAGAAACGGTTTTAGATATTCGTTTGTGGCGGATAAAAGTGGTATTTGAAAGGAACATTACCGTATTGTAGATGAATTACCACTGGTTTTGTTTTCAATGCACTGTAGGCCTTATTTTTTTAAAAGATATATTAGGGCGATCCCAAAGTGCTTCGCCTACAGCAGAAAAACTAAGATTTTGGAAAAGTGGTGATTTATTTCTTGATTTATTTCTAACATAGTCTCCTTTTAGCTCGACACACTTGACCCAGCGATGCTTCAAATTCTTTAACCCGTCTGAAAAATACCTTTTCTCGAGGTCTGCAAAAAATAGGCTTCCGTGGCGGCGATAAACTCCTCAATCGACTTAAATTTTTGCCCGACGAGTGATTTTTTCAAGTTTGAAAACAAAAAAGATCTCGTAGAGGACCAAATCTGGAGAATACGGTGGATGGAACAGCAGTTCGTAGCCCAATTCAACCAATTTGCAATTGCAAGAAGATTGCAATTTGCTTGAAGATGCAAGTCTTCTAATTGCCGCCTCTTAAATATATTATTGCAACTTAACTTTTATTTTTATTAAATGAAACTGCACAAAATGAACGAAAACTTTTATTTTAAAAACAAAACATAGGTACTTTAAATTAAATGAAATATGTAAGTATAACATTATATTTGAAATAAGTGCTAAATTTTTTAGTTTTTTTTATCTTACGGAACTTAATATAACGTATAACGTAAATAGTTTTTAATAATTTTTAATTTTGAAAAACTTCTTGCCCCACTAACTACCGAGACAAGGAGTGTTAATGAAATTCTTAGTGATATAACTACATTTGGGTATAATATAAAGAAATTAAAAATCCACAAGGAAAAAGTTTTCCTGTGGTTGGCTGTATACCATGTAATACAAAAAACAGTAAATCCTTTATAAAAGGTATATTTAAAATCCCTAAAAAGGGCTACATCACAATCACAGAATTTCGACTGGTTTACCAGTCATCATCAGTGCTTACCTGAAGTTTACATGCTAACCACCAAGATATAATTTTACAAAAATATGAGGGTCAAAGCCCTATATACATGGTCCGTTAGGGGGGCCGGAACCTCGGGGACCTTTTGGTTCCAGGTTCTATCTAATCTCCTTGTGGCAAGACCATTGTTGCATTTTTGAATGATTCCCTTACTAAATCATTTTCTTGGTGAATGGTACGTTCATTTGGCTCCGTGGCTCAATGGATTTCTTCCATTGAGCCATCTTTGGTCCATTCCGTATATATTATATCAAGTCATTGAAATAGTCTAGAACAGGGGTTCCCAAACTGGGTGGCGCGCCCCCCCTGGGGGCGTGAGGACATATCAGGGGGGACGCGAGACAAGTTGAACATTAAATTAATTTAGTTATTTTTCTAAAATTCAAAATTAACCGCTTGTTAAACTGTGTCTGGTAACGCAGAGTAAGCAAAATCTATCTCAAATACTTACCTCTTTTTGACAACACTGTGAAACGCCTCATTTCCGCATTGATGATATGACCGAAGACATACAAAACCAGGTAGTTGATGCAGTAAAATAATCGCCATTTTTTGCGATTCAGCTAGACGAGAGTACTGACATAGCACAATGTTATCAGTTAATTGTTTATGTTCAGTATATTCAAAACGAAATAATGAAAGACGAGCTACTCTTTTCTACAGAGTTGGAGACTGGAGACCACGACAAAAGCTATTAATGTTATGCAAGCAGTGTGAGAGAGAGTTTTTTGACAAACATGAACTCTCTTAGCAAAAACTGATCAGTTTATGTACAGGTGGCGCACCTTCAATGCTTGGTTTTCGCTCAGGCTATTTGCAATACATTGTTTTATACATCGACAAGCCTTGGCAACAAAAACCCTTCCAAATGAACTTATGGCTGTCTTAAAGTTCTGTATTAAAGTAGTGAAGTACATAAAAAAAAACAGTGCGTTGAATATTCGACTGTTTAAAACTCTTTGTGAAGATTTAGAAAGTGATCACACAACACTGCTACTTCATACAGAAGTACGATGGTTCTCAAAAGGAAACATGTTGGCAAGATTATTTGACCTTTGAAATGAAGTAATCACCTTGAAACATCAAAAGCAAAATGAGCTAAACATGGCCTTAAAAAAACGTTGTACCCAAGTAATACTGGCTTATTTGTCAGACATCTTTGACTCGTTGAACAGCCTTAACCTAAAACTGCAGGGTGGAGACTCAAATATAGTAGTTACTCATTGTGATGGAGGCTTAGTTACTTAACTTTGGAGGCGTAAAATATCAGCAAACCCCTGAAATTATTCAAATTTCTCTACAGTAGAGCCAATCTCAGAAGAAACACGTTTCAAGGACATTTATGAAGGATCAAGTTTGAAAATCCAAATATCAAACCATTTGGAGAGCATAATTGAAGAGTTCCAGAAATACTTCCCAAACATTTGTGACAATTTTATTTACAGAATGTCAACTGATCCATTCCATGTCAACAACCTGCCTGAATCACTTGCCTCTGCCAAATACTTTGTTATAATGGACAAACCTTCATTTTGGTTAAAATATTTCAAAGTGTATGCAAAGTGTATCACAGGAAGCTCTTCATTTATATTTACCTTTTTCAACACTTGTGGCAATTAAAACAAAGTATCGGAATAAACTTGATGTTGCTAGTGACTTGTGCTGTGCACTTAATAAAACTCAGCCACGAATAGGCATACTAGTAAATAAAATGCAAGCACATCCATCTCACTAACCAACCTAATCTATTTTTCTTTTATTAATAATTTTTGTATTTTATGGAAACTGATATTGTTGTATCTTATGACAGAATAAATAAATGCTTTGTTTTCAAACGAATACTTATTTGTTTTTGTTTTGTTTATATTTAGACGCATACAATTTATTGTAAAGGGGGAGGGGGGGCGCGAGAAGCTTTCATTTCAACAAAAGGGGGCGTGGTACAAAAAAGTTTGGGAACCCCTGGTCTAGAACTTTTGGAACATGTTCGGTCCCTCTTAAAGCTGCTTGTCAACTCACGATAAAAAAAACTTTGTCTTGAGGTAAACATCGTAAAAATGGTACATAAGATGGAATTTTTTAAGTATACTTCAAAGTTAATTCAAATAACAAATTACATTTTAATAGACAGATATCAAAACTTAATCAAATCCATGGTTTTTTTTAATATCTTAATTGAAGTATCGGAAAATTTAACATACCTTATGGCTTAGGGCCATTGCCTTCTGATTTTACCTTGAAACTAAAACGCGACTATAGTTTGTAATCTAATACACATTTATTTGATATATTTGTAATAGTTTTCGCGTAATATGAGGAAATTTTCTACTTTTATAAACACCAGATAATGATCTTCAAAAACAAGTTACTTATTTCAAAAAATAGGACACGTGTCGAAAGATTAATATCCAGATTATATTATTTATTTTCACTATTTGTAGTTCTATTAGAATAAATAATTGCTTAATTACTCAACAGTTTTACCTGTTTATAAACATATTACATATAGTCCAGAGAAATAAGGTTTTTGTCGGGACACTTGAGCAGCCAGGTTGCAAATGGGTTTTTTGGGTACTATATACCTAATACATTATAAATACAAAATGCCCGTCACAGTTCGGACGAGAATTTTAGTTATTAACAAATAAGGGTCAAAATGGCAGTTTTTTCGTTTAAATCGCTACAGGTAAAAATAGGGATATTAAATATCTTATTTAGAGTATTCAACTTTTAGTAGATGAGCAAAGGTGTAAAATGGCAGTTTTTGAATTTTGGTCCGATTATTTGTTTCTTCGCTAATTGCAAAAAAAAGACTAAAATTTGGAAAATAAAAAATTTGCTATAACTTTTGCTAAAATTAAATTAAGACTTTGATATTGCACGAAAAGTTGAGTCAACCAGTATATACAGGGTGTCCCAGACTAATTTAGCCACGTTATATCTCTTAAACGAATAGAGATTTTCGAATGGGACAAAAAGTGGTATATTCTACTTGTAATACACTTTAATCTGGCGTAGAAAAAAATCATCCCTTAAATATTCATCCCTTAGTTACAACCCCTAACTTTAATTTTTTTAATAGCACCGTGTATATTTTTTTATAGTTTTGGATGTGGTCTTCTATCATCTATTCAACACATTTTGTGAAAATAAAATCGGTTCGTAAATAACCAAGAAAATATCAGTTTAGTTTTGTTAATTATGTGTCCCAGACTAATTTATCCAGGCTATATTTCTTAAACGAATAGACGAATAGAGAATTTCGAATGGGACAAAAACTGATCTAGTACATTTGTAATGCACTTTAATATGGCATAGAAAAAAAATTATCCCCTAAATATTCATTCCTTAGTTACAACCCCTAACTTTTTTTTAAATGGCACCCTGTAAGTTAGGGATGAATATTTAGGGGATGAATTTTTTCTACGCGATATGAAAGTGTATTACAAATGGAATAGATCATTTTTTGTCCCATTCGAAAATCTCTATTCGTTTAAGAAATATAGCCTGGATAAATTAGTCTGGGACACACAATTAACAAAAATAAACTGATAGTTAGTTGGTTATTTACGAACCGGTTTTATTTTAAAAAATGTGTTGAATAGACGATACAAGACCACATCCAAAACTATAAAAAAATATACAGGGTGCTATTAAAAAATTAAAGTTAGGGGTTGTAATTAAGGGATGAATATTTAGGGGATGATTTTTTTTGTACGCCATATTAAAGTGTATTACAAGTAGAATATATCACTTTTTGTCCCATTCGAAAATTTCTATTCGTTTAAGAGATATAGCGTGGCTAAATTAGTCTGGGACACCCTGTATAATGTCCAAAAAATTTCCAAGATTATTCGACGATTAGTTTAAATTTTATTCAATTTGTTTATCCCAAAGAGCTTTTTTTTGCAATGTTATTGTTCAGAAAATAATAATGATACAGCAATTCTGTGAAGACCATATGAAAGAAGAATACTTATATTTTCAAAATGTTTAAAAAAATCAATAAAAAGTCATGTTTATCATTCCGAACACATTTTACTAAAGTAGTCATTTTTGGCTCCTAAACAATTTGAATAGCCTTGTTAATATTGACTGTAGAGTAAATCTACTTTGGGATTTCAAAAGCTAGTATTTTTACACGAATTTTCAAAAAAAAACTTTTTGCCTAGGTTAATTACGGTCAAAGTTAGCCAATTTTATTATTTAATTCACAGTTACTTCTGTATACATAAAATTCTCCTATAACAGTGCTGGTTACCACACTCCTCCCAAAGGGCTTAACCAATTTTTATGAAATTTTACACATATATCATGTAGGACTGAGAATAGGTTTTGACCTATTTTTCATACCCATAAGTTGTAAGAGGATTGCCCCCCTGACATTTTTTTTTTATTTTTTTGGACAAAATTGTCTATCTAATTTTATATTATGTAGGATTAAAAAAAATAGAACAAAATAGAACAAAAGTCAAAGACGCAGGTCAACATATAACCAGGCTAAAATGGAGCTTCGCAGGTCATAACGCTAGACAAACGGACAATAGGTGGAATAGCACGATACAACAATGGAGACCATGGACAGGAAAGAGAGCAAGAGGACGACCCCAGATGAGATGGGGAGACGACATTAAAAAGATAGGAGGAACGCACTGGAAACAGAAAGCACTAAACAGAAGCGAATGGAGGAAACTGGGGGAAGCCTATGTTCAGAATTGGACGAATTAAAGGGCAAAAAAAGAAGAAGAAGAAGGATTAAAAAATACGGATAACGTTCTCTACAAGACTACGAGTACATGCATATTAAAAAAAAAATATGATCAAAATCCATCAACAACCTCCGGAGATATTAATCTCAGCATACGTTTGAAGAATCAATTTCATTTTTTGAGTGCACGGATTTTAATATTTCCCCTCCACCGACCACGAATCGATTTCGTTAGGACGTCATATTTAAAGCTGTATTAACCACTCTGTTGAAGTTCAAAGTTTACTCAAAACTTTTACCCATAAACTATATACCTTGAACTTCAAAATGGCGCAAGTTAGGTCGCTTAATTGTTATAAACAAAGTAGCTACGAATTAAATAAGAAAAGTAGCTAACCTTGACCGTAATTAACCTAGGCGAAAAGTTTTATTTTGAAAATTCGTGTAAAATACCAGCTTTTCAAATCCCAAAGTAGTTTTAGTCTACAGTCAATATTAACAAAGTTGTGTGTGTGTTTAGATTTATGACCTTGGTTTATTATTATTCAAATTGTTTATGAGCTAAAAATGACTCTACTTTAGTAAAATGTTTTCGGAATGATAAAAATGGCTTTTTGATGATTTTTTTTAAATACTTTGAAAACATAACTCTTCTTCTTTCATGAAGTTTCCACAGAATTGCTATATCGTTATTATTTTCTGAACAATGACATTGCAAAAACTCTTTGGGATAAACAAATTGAATAAAATTTAAACTAATTGACCAATTATCTTAAAATGTTTTGTGAATTGTATGGACTGTTTGACTCAGCCTTTCATGCAATATGAAAGTCTTACGGTCATTTTCGCAAGAGTTATAGCAAATTTTTTATTTTCGAAATTTTAGTTTTATTTTGCAATTTCCGAAGCAACAATTGATTGGACCAAAATTCAAAAACTGCCATTTTAAACCTTTGCTCATCTGCTAACAGAAGGTAAATAGAGAATAAATAAGATATTTAATTATAGCCCGATCGGGAACACAAAATTTTACGAAAGCCTCCAAAAAAATAAAGGAAGGATGAAAATTTGGAAATAGGTAGTTGAAATTATCTATTATTATATAAGAAAAAGTTTAAAATTCTACATCCCCTCCATTTTACAAAAATTGGGAAATACGGGGTGAAAAATATTTTCTCGTGAGTGAAAAAATATACGTTCAAAATAGGCCCGGAATTGGATAAAATGACTAATTCTAAGCAACTTTTGCTCTATAGAGTTTTTTCACTAAGTCAATACTTTTCGAGTTATTTTGCGAGTGAATATGTTCATTTTTAACAAAAAAAAAAACATGTTTATGGACGGTTTTTCGCAGATAACTCAAAAAGTAAGTACTCTAGCGAAAAAAATATTCTTAATAAAAATATAGCTTATAAAAAATTGAAAAAAACGGTGTACGCGTGAGGTCTGCAGACCCAATATAAGCAGAGTTGTAGCTAATGAAAAGTAGGTTCTTCTTCGTCAAATTCCAAATCGAATATTTCAATGTGAGATAACCAAAAAACAGAGCACTTTTCGGGGAAAATTCATTACAACTTTTTTAAAGTGTTTAAAAAAAGGTTTATTTTTGTTTTTTAAAAAAATTTTAAACATTAAAAATAAGTGAGTTACGCTCAAAATATTGTTGGTCCCTTTTATTTTTTGGTACAAAAATCGCGAAAATCATCTCCTAATTAGCTTCCCAAATACAATTAATCGTAACGGGTTCACTAGTTACTTTACTTATGTATTGTTTATATATTTTCTATAAGTTTTATTGGTTCAAAGTGCTCAGTTTTGAAAAAAATTGGGTTTAAAATAAAACATTTTTTTTAATTTTGAAAAAAAAATGGAATTGTTCATGGAATTAACTTAAAAATTATTAGTAATACCAAAAATCTTAAAGAGTAATAAAATGTACGCTTTGCTTTTCTGAATATTGTTACTTTTTTGTTTTCTTGTTATACTAAAATTGATTATGCTATGGCTGTTCAAAATTTGCCTAAACTCGTGATTAGTTACTCGTTCAAGCCATTTTAACTAAAGCTTTTTCAAAAATAAGCACTTTGAACCGATGAAACTTACAGATCATACAAATAATACATAAGCAAAGTAACTTGTGAAGTGGTAATGATAAAATTTATTTGTGATGCTAATTAGGGGGTGATTTTCGCGATTTTTTTACCAAAAAATAAAAGGGACCAACAATATTTTGAGCGTAACTCACTTACTTTTAATGTTACAAGTTTTTTTAAAAAATAAAAATAATTCTTTTTTTAAACACTTTAAAAAGTTGAAATGAATTTCCCCGAAAAGTGCTCCGTTTTTGGGTTATTTCACATTGAAATATTCGATTTGGAATTTTATGAAGAAGAACCTACTTTTCATTAGCTACAACTCTGCTTCTACTGGGTTTACAGACCTCAAGCATACACCATTTTTTTCAGTTTTTTATAAGCTATATTTTTGCTAAGAATATTTTTTCGCTGAAATACTTACTTTTTGAGTTATCTCCGAAAAACAGTCCAAAAACATGTTTTTTTTTCTGTTAAAAAAGGAACATATTCACTTGCAAATAACTCGAAAAGTATTGACTTAGGGAAAAAACTCTATAGAACAAAAGTTGCTTAGAATTAGTCATTCTGTCCAATTACGGACATATTTTGAATGTATATTTTTCACCTTCGAGAGTGGGGTATTCCCCTATATTTTTGAAAAATGGAGGAGATGTAGAATTGTAAACTTTTCTTATATAATAATAGACAATTTCAACTACCTATTCCCAAATTTTCATCCTTCCTTTATTTTTTTTGGGGTCAGATTGTTCTTTGATCGGGCTATTACCCTATTTTTACCTGCAGCGATTTAAACGAAAAAACTGGCATTTTTGACGCTTATTTGTTAATAACTAAAACTCTCGTCCGAACTGTGACGGGCATTTTTGTATTTATAATGTATTAGTATTAGGTATATAGTACCCAAAAAACTCATTTGCAACCTGACTGCTCAAGTGTCCCGAGCATGGTATATTTTTACCTTATTTCCCTGGCGTAATAAAGGTTTTGGTGTTTCTGTTAACTTATTAAAATCTTTCCTTAAGGAGGCAAGTATTTGAAAACTACACTTGACAAATAAAAGAAAATTTTGAAATATTTTGTTTGTGTTAGTTTTATAGGCCTGGATCCCGCGTACCAAAAAAAAGTTGATTAATAGCAAGCTGAAAATTTGTTAATAGCTTAATGGTGTCTAGTCGGACAAACTTTGATGTATGGGAACACTGGAACAGGGGAAGTTTTAATTATGGAACGTGATTTCAATTGTGGAACGTGTCATTCTGACAAGCTTATGATTGTTAAAACTAGCAGGTTCTTTTTAAGTTTATTCAGTGCCAAACTTTATATAATATATGAAAAAATGTTTGTCCGACAAATATGTTGGGCATATTAAGAAGTTCGACGCGTAGACCATGTCAAATGACAGGAAGTAAGTATATTGGTGGTAAATATCAGTACGATTTTTGCATGAGCGTTTATTGAAAGGGAAATCTAAATCTAAGGGAGTTTACTAAATCAATTGGAAGTTCTGTTCGACAAGATACATGGGACGTTTTCGCAGTCTGGCGTTCGAAACCAGTAACCTGTTCCACAATTAAAACTTCCCCTGTTCCAGTGTTCCCGTACATCAAAGTTTGTCCGACTAGACAACGTTAAGCTATTAACAAATTTTCAGCTTACTATTAATAAACTTTTTTTTGGTACGTGGGATCCAGGCCTATTTATTTATTTATGAGTTTTATCATGAACTTTAGGACTTCCTTTATTAACTCGTAAACAAGCGAGATGATTGTTTTATGCCGAAACAATCACAAAAAAGAACTATCCCTCGGGTATGTTTTTAATAAATTTTAAGAAAAAAGAGAAAAAATATTGTTGATTGTTGAATTTGGATATTTATTATTTGTATTGTATATCTATTTATACAAGAATAAAAAACCGCTAAACGTCGTTAAAATGAGTGGCGCATACAATATTCCAGCTACAAAAGATCTGATATGAATATTATGTGGCGCGAAAATGTATTTTCGTTCTGATGCAAAATAAAATTTTAGTTTTATTTTAAAAGATTTTTCCATAATATTTGCTAAATTTGAAGTAAAACGCGCCACAAAAGAGTAACTTTGATACAGTTTGAATTTTGAAACTCTTTTGTGGCGCGTTTACTTCAAATTTAGCAATTATTATGGAAAACCTTTTAAAATAAAACTAAAATTTTATTTTGCATCAAAATGAAAATACATTTTCGCGCCACGTAATATTCATATCAGATCTTTTGTAGCTGGAATATTCTATGCGCCACTCATTTTTACGGCGTTTAGCGGTTTTTTTTTCTTGTAACAGGAGTTTTTCAAAGTTTTTTTTATAAATTAAATGTATGAAGTTGAATGCAATTTTTCTCGATTACACGTTAAGCTTTATAAATGGTCGCCTTTGTCGCATTATCTCGGAAATAATCTAGTAGTGTCCATCGAATGTACCATAGATTTTTTTCTATTCGAAATAGATTGAAAAAAAATATTGGGATGGCCGGTTAATGAACTCGGATTGCCCGTTGCCAGATCAAATTTAGCGTCGTAACCACTACAATTACATAAACCATTTCGGGAATAATCGTTAATTTTATTATACTTTTGTAGCTTAATAACTTCTAAACGGCTTAACCGATTTTGATCATTAAACATGAGTTTGAAACTTATTGACAAGTAGTATCTGATGCATCTAAGGTCAAGTATGATAACTGAAGCTATTACAGGAATTATTGAGCTTGAAAAACCGTTTTTCCCATAGGAAATAGATTTGCTCATACTTATGAAGCCTATAACTTAAATATTCGAATTTTCCCGGATATGAGGTACACACCGTTAGATTCTTCTAGAGTCCTCCTAAAAACGCTCAGTTATTGGCGCAATTCGTAGGTTGAAATTTTGAGTAACTGTTGAAAAACCAAGTTTAGTTTTTCAGTTTTTCGGCGATACTGAGCCGTGTGTATATCTGATGCTGACGGCTTAAACACCATTTAAAAGCTTAACTCAACACTATTTATTTGGTGTATTTGCGGTTCTCCTGTCTCTTCTTGAACCGAAGATATATACCCCCAAAAAATATGCCGTTTTGTACCTACCAAGTCCTATAGCTGGCTTGTGGGTGGTCAAAAGTCACAAACTACACCGGTTCTGAATCGGCCCTGACCCCCTCTTCAAATACAGAAAAAAAATTCAGATCGGTTTAACTTTTCCAGCCACATACATACATACATATCCACAAACATTTTCCCTTTTTTAAATAGAAATTGAGTCATATTTCTGAGCTCGGTAACTTTTGAATGGTATAAACAATTTTCAAAATTAGACATGCGTTGGAAAGGTAATGATCAGTACTATTAGAAGCCGCAAAGGTCGGACTTAAATTTTTTTAAGTTTTTGGTAGTTTTGGGGACGGAAACGAAAAACAGGCCCTAAATAGGAAGGGCCGTAAAATCCACACCATTGGACCAAAATGGATGGTTGATATATGAATGGGTGAGTCTTTTCCTGAGCTTTAAGATGGGAGTTGGTACAATTTTCAATTCCGTCAGATTTAGAAAATCGAAAATTTCGTGTATATATTTAGTGTCGCGTGTAGGGGGTGTGGGTGTGCGCCACTGGCGAGAACTGCCGTTGTCTGGTAATTACAATAATTTAGGTATATTAACAAAACAATTTACGTCTTTTATACAAAGTTCAAGAATGATAAGACATTTTAAAGTAGCATTTACTTTTCAGTTCTCTGTTTTCCCAGTGCCTGGCTAACCCTAAGGTATTTATGTCTAACTATCTTAATGAGTTCGACACGGTGACAATTAAAGTGTACGACTTCAGTACATAAAGAGAAACCATTGCCTAAAGAAAGATTATTTACAGGAATGAACAATGAACAACTTTGATTTCGTTTTGTGGGGACACCTAAAAATTAAAATGTACCCCACCCGCATCTTTATAAAATGTTCGTCAACGAATGCCGACTAATCACTACTTCTCAAATGCTCAGAATGTGAGAGAACGTTTCGAACAAAATATTTATCATTGTATGAACGCCTGGAGTCACCAATTTCAACAAATTTGATCAAGTAAGAAATAAGTAACCAGCTAGAAATATTGATTTTAAAATATATTTTTTTTTAATAAACCTAATAAAGTTTTTGGACGGAATTCAAAAATTTAAATACTAATGTATAGGGAATTGCAAGAGCTTTAAAACAATATCGAAATTATCGGAAATACCCCCTCTTTCCTTGGGAAAATGTATCCCCCTTTAAGAAAAAATCGACTTATTGCTTCCTGTGTCCTTTGGGCGGGCCTCCCTGTATACTTAAAAGTTTAGAGACCATTTTTTATACAAAATGTCTATAAAATGTCTACAGTGTGTATTACGTTGTAGAATCGTGCAATTAATTAGTTATCCGAAACTTTTAAATTTAACTTTAATATCTCTTACTTGTAAATATTTATTTAATTTTTTATATACTAATTATTTGGACGTTCTGTAGGTTAAACTGATTATGTAATGCATATACATTTTGCCTTAGATACCAACTAATTATAACGCATAATTAAATTATTTAAATGCTCTGGGCAAATTAGGAAAAAACAAGGAAAAGTTATTTATCAGCTATTTTATTGCTGGAATCGAATTATATATAGAATCTTATGATTCTATAGTATATTAATAATATAGGTACATATAATAGGTATGTATATGCAAAGTCGGCGGAAAGTGTACTATTTTGTTTATAAACAAATTAGCGCTCTGAAGTTTTCTTTTTTTCAATTGTTGCTCTGTAATTCCGAAGATTTTAACTTTACACCAAAAACAAACAAATAAAAATTCAATTTTCCGATTTCCTTTGACGAAAAATTTCCTGGTAAAGTCTGTTTTCCCATCAAAATCTTTAATTTTCATCTAAAATTTTAGAAAAGTAATTATTTATCAATAATTAAATAGCTTGGTAACATAAAAGCTTTTTTGTAATACATACTTAGATTATATAAACCGCCGACAATCTAACAAATAATTTAGCGACTGTAAATTATTAATTAAAAATGTATTACTAAATTTAATTTCTAAATATCAAAAATGCTTTAGTTTTGTTATAATAAATTTAGTTATTTATTATAACAATAATTTTTAGTTTGTTGAAACAAACATTGTTTAAATAATTATTATACAGGTTTGAAATCAGAATAATTACATTTTGAACGTTAAAAAGTATGTACACGTGTGGTAAGTTTTTCTAAAAAAGTCTATAGCAGGAAAAAAGATGTAGCTTTATTTTGTTAGTAATATCTAAATAAATTTATTTTAACAAAACTAAAGTATTTTTGGCACTTAGTAATGCGTTAGTGAGCGGGATCTACTCGAGTTACTTTGAATTAAAAAAATGAAGAAAGTTGCTCTGTGGGAAACTAAGAAGAGAAAATATATGTTTTTAACGTATACTGATTTTGAACTTTCAAATTATATTTTCTTGAACCTAGTTTTTGATAGTGATTTTGATAGTTTTTATTATTATAATATGTACTTATATGTTATGAGTCTCTTGAAAATACGAAAATGTGTACGTAGAAAGAGGACCAAAATAAAAAGGTATTTGTTCAAAGACTACCATCCTATTGTTTATAGCTTTTTTGACATAAAAAGCTTTTATGTCACTAAGCTATCTAATATTGATAAATAATTACTTCCCTAATATTTAAGACGAAAATTAAAGATTCTATGCGAAATTAAATTACGGTGAATTTCTATTTGAGTCTTTTTGGTGTAAAGTTAAAATATTCGAAGTTACAGAGCAATAATCGAAAAAAGAAGATTTTGGAGCGCTACTTTGTTTACTAAACAAAATAAATAGTATATTTTCTGCGGACTTTGTATACCTATATTATTCTACTAATAAACTTACGTGCATAGAAATCGGCCCACTTAAAAATTTGGTCATTTTTGATGTCTCATATTTCCTAAACCTGTTTACATGATTTTTTGAACATGTTATAGCCTCATTCTTTAAAAATACCACTGGAATAATATTATTGCTAAACTGGTAAATTTTCATTGTATACCGGGTGTACTAATCAAACTGTGTTTTTTTCGCAAAGTTCGCATCACCCTGTGGAATATTCTAGCATTTATAAAATACTGAACTTACAACCCAACTATAGCCTCAGGTTTTCTTAACATTATGTTTTTTGATTCATTCGTTTATGTTGGGTAATAAAAAAGTTAGGTACTTTAACAACTAGACATGTTCTTCATCAATACACGGTGTTTTTAAATAAGTGCGACAAACTTAAAGGGGTAAGTCTGCATGAAAAAATAATGACAGTTGGCTTTATGAACGTATCTCCGCAAATGTTTTGTTTCCGAGATACGGGATGTTAAATTTTTTCTTACAAACTGACGATTTATTTATTGCTTTAAAACCAGTTGAGATATGCAAATGAAATTTGGTAGGTTTTAAGAGATAGTTATTGCGGATTTTTTTATATAAAATTAAGAATTTTATATTCACCATTAGCGTGCATACGGGTAATATGATCGGTCATATTACACGTATGCGCGCTAATAGTGAATATTAACTTCTAATTGTATGTCAAAAAATGTGCAATAACTACGTCTTAAAACCCACCAAATTCCATTGGCATATCTCAACCGGTTTTAAAGCAATAAAATAAATCGTCAGTTTGTAAGAAAAAATTCAACATCCCGTATCTCGGAAACGAAACATTTGCGGACATACGTTTATAAAGCCAAATGTCATTATTTTTTCATGCAGAATTATCCCTTAAAGTTTGTCTCACTTATTTAAAAACACCGTGTATTGATGAAGAACATGTGTAGTTGTTAAAGTAACTAACTTTTTTATTATCCAACATGAACGAATGAATCAAAAAACAGAATGTTAAGAAAACCTGAGGTTATAGTTGGGTTTTAATTCTTTTAATTTCAGTATTTTATAAATGCTAGAATATTCCACAGGGTGATACGAACTTTGAGAAAAAACAGTTTGATTGGTACACCCGGTATACAATGAAAATTTACCTGTTTAGCAACAATATTATTACAGTGGTATTGTTAAAGAATCAGGCTATAACATGTTCAAAAAATCACTTACATCGGCCACCGGGTTTAGGAAATATGAGACATCAAAAATGACTACATTTTTAAGTGGGCCGATTTCTATGCACGTAAGTTTATGTATATGCAATCTTAAGATTCGATTCCAGTAATAAAATTGCTGGTAAATAATTTTTCCCAAAAATTGTCTTTTTTCGATAATCTGCCCAGACTAAAACAGACATCTCATCGAATCACTGTATTCGTGACTGCATCCTAACGAAATAATTATCATTTTGAAATTTCAGAAGTGGTTATCTTTTGATAAATGTTCTAAAATTTTGTGTAAATTTTTTAATGCGCATCTTTGGTCCAGTGGCGTAGCGTAGTGGGGGCGGCAGGGGCGGCCCGCCCCGGGCGGCACTTTTTAGGGGCGGCAAAATTTAACAATAAATAATAAAAATATTTTCTAAATATGTGAACCATTTTATATTTTTATCGCAACTACAAATTCGGACCGATTGAAAGGAGCACAAAATTTTTCATTACTTATTTTGTGACGAATTCGGGAAATTCCTTTTCTTTGAATAATATTTTGTAGCGACTGGCAACAACGTCTATACTGACTTTTGGGAATTCCCCGTTTATGACTAACAATCAGCACAACTTTTTTCGGCACTTTAGAACGTTGCTATTCTTTTTTTTTTCCTCATCGACACATCGTTGGGAAGTTCTGATAGCAGCTACAAGCAAAAGAAGGATTCAAGACACGCAGTGGAGTGCAAAAGGCGATGCCGTAAATGTGACATGGCATCATTACAAAGACATTCTCGTCACTTTGGAAAAACTGACAGAGGCAGGTGAAAGCTTAAACACTATAGTCCTGTCGCCAGGGGGGGTACAACGGCCTCGTTAATTCAGATGGACTTACTCAAGTTTTTTTTATGTATTTTGACCCGTAGAACACGAATTTTTTGGGTAACAGTTGATCCGGATGTCGATAAGATTGTTATAGACCAAGAACTTGAGGAATCAAATAACAGCGATTTTTGGCAAAACAAAACAATATTTTGTATTTTTTGGGCCATTTTAAGTAAAAAATATTTCTACAAGTTTTTTCGTAGGATGCACAGTTTTCGAGATAAGCGCGGTTGAACTTTAAAAAAATCGAAAAATTGCAATTTTTGAACCCGAATAACTTTTGATTAAAAAATAAAATAGCAAGTCTGCTTACCGCATTTGAAAGTTTAAGTCAAATTATATCGGTTTTGATTATTTGCATTGGTAAAAATTTATTTTTTTATTGTTTAACAAAGCTATAAACACGTAGGGTTTCCCGTGCTTTTACATGCGTTTTAACGCATGTAACGTAGAAATAGTCTTGATTGCACTAGTACCTATTCTACCTACTCGTTCGATTTTAAATGCGAAATCATAGAAACATCACTCACGCACTAGTTGTTTGTAGCTTTGTTTAACAATAACACAATAAATTTTTAGCAATGCAAATAATCAAAACCGACATAATTTGACTTGAACTTTCAAAGGCGCTAAGCAGAATTGCTATTTTATTTTTTAATCAAAAGTTATTCGGGTTTAAAAATTGCAGTTTATCGATTTTTTGAAAGTTCAACCGCGTTTATCTCGAAAACTGTGCATCCTACTAAAAAACTTGTAGAAATATTTTTTGCTTAAAATGACCCAAAAAATACAAAATATTGTTTTGTTTTGCCAAAAATCGCTGTTATTTGATTCCTCAAGTTCTTGGTCTATAACAATCTTATCGACATCCGGATCAACTGTTACCCAAAAAATTCGTGTTCTACGGGTCAAAATACATAAAATAAACTTGGGTAAGTCCATCTGAATTAACGAGGCCGTTGTACCCCCCCTGGCGACAGGACTACTAGGACAAATGCAGCTGCTTTACTATTTTCGATGCAGTCATTTTCCTTTCTTTCTTTTTTGGGCCTGTGGTAATTGGTGCTACATGAAGTGAATGATGCACAAAAATATTTACAAACAAGGGGACTTGACATAAAATTGTGCGCTCAGAAAATAAATGCTTTGCAGATGATATTGACAGAAATGAGAGGAATGGGCAAATGGCGCTGTAGGTTATGCAAAAATATATGTGTGAAAAACTTGGAATTTCCATAAAACGTCGGAGGCGCATAACAAGAAAGCATATATTTGATGACGGAACTAGAGGTACTAACTCGACTTGTGAAAATGAGTTGAGACGAAAGCTGTTTTCTTCGTTAGATAGAGTTATTGTAGAAATTCGTGAGTGTTTTCAACAGCTACAGAATTTAACAGATAAGTTTGTTTATCTAACGCCGGCTATATTATTAGATGCAGACAACACTGAATGTAGAAATGTAGACTACGCATCTGACGAAATTGACGAGCAGGGTTTCAAGCTATAAAAACTTCAAGTTAGGGACTTTTGTTGCTGCTACAGGCAACGAAATTGATTAATGCAGACTCACTTGAATTATTTAAATTTATTGTTAAATCCAAGCTGGAAGATACTCTGTCCATTATTTCAATAATATTCCGAATATTTTTCACAGTTGCTATAAGCAATGCCAGCTGTGAGAGAAGTTTTTCAAAATTGAAATCAATTAAAAATTATTTAAGATCGACAATGAGTATTCTAAGACTAACTAATTTGGCTCTTTTGTCTACTGAGCAAGAGGTGTGTGATGCCATAGACATTGACGGTGCAATAAAAGACTGCTCTTAAAAAAAGTAGACGTATAAATTTTTAATTGACGACGGAAGTTTTGTTTTTAATTCTAACAAATACTCATATTAATTTTCAATAAAGATAAAAATATAGCATTATAGTATCGTTCTAGGTCTAATTAAAAATTGGTTTTATTTAATTTTGTCGATCGTCAAGGTGTACCTAATCTTAAGTGATAGGTACCTAAGTTATATCAATGTATCTAACTGGTTAAAGTAAAAGAATTTTAGTATTAATAAACGTGATTGTAAGACTTAGATAAACTTTTTTATTTAAAATCCAACCTGTATAATTCAAAATATGATGACTGTTCTTGGCCAAAAGTTCTCTATAATTAATGTATGTAAGTAATGTATAGTATACAATAAATTAAAATACCTAAATAAGAGAGCGGCAAAATTGTCTGCCGACACTCACGCTACGCCACTGCTTTGGTCGAACTGAGAAAAATCACGTCTGATTCATTTATATGACATTTAGTATATTTAAATCAGTGTTGCAATGACATCTAGGGTATAGACGATATAGGGGAACTGCGGGTATTACCGCCCAGCGGCAAATACCGCCCACTCTATAAAATATCTTAAATATAGAGAAATAGTAACTTTGGCAACATCGAAATGACGCCACGATACTACTGAGAGAACCGTGCAACAAGGTCGCCGGCCATAAGCATATTTAGTTGTTTCAGAGAAGTCAACGTGTTTTGTGTGGTGCCACTATAATTTTTAGGAGCTCGAAAATAATTTGTGAGTAACTTATTTTTATACTTAATTTATTGATTTTTTTATTAATTAGTAACCGGTCCTCTTATATATATGAATCGAAACAGTTTCTTTCAATATTTTGAGAAATAACGATTAACAATTGTTTTGTTTGAAATATGGCGATGGCGGGTAATTTCGCCCAACTTGGGCGGCATTACCCTCCAGTGGGCGGTATTATACATTGATTTATACATTTTTAATTTAGGATAAAGAATGCCAAAGACAATGATGAATTCGCGGAAAAAGGCAACATGGAGCGCAGAACAGCTTCAGGAAGCTATAAATGCAGTTAGAAGCGGAAAGGGGAAAAGGCAAAGTGCAAGAGAGTTTGGTAATATATGATCTTTATTTTTTAATCCATTTTCTAATGTTCTTTTTTCAGGTATCCCATATTCTACATTAAAAGATAGGTTAAATACAAACAATGCTTGTGCAGCACAACTAGGTCGTCGTCCTATATTTTCCACTGAACAAGAAAAGCGAGTGGCTGATCGCTGCATCTATTTGGCAAAGATGTTCTATGGTCTAACGGCCACTGATTTACGAAAAATCGTCTACGAGTTTGCGGTTAAAAATAATATCAAACACTGCTTCAACGGTGACAAAAAAATGGCCGGTAAAGACTGGCTTCAAGCTTTCTTAAAACGGCATCCAAATCTTAGTTTGAGGAAACCCGAGGCAACCAGTTTAGGGAGAATTTCGGGTTTTAATGCTGAAAGTGTAGGCCTTTTTTTCAAAAATTTAAATATAGTTTTAACAAAATATAACTTTCAAGCCTGCCGCATATTTAATGTTGACGAGACAGGCATTACTACGGTGCAGGTTCCATCCAAAATTGTAGCTCCAAAAGGTGTCAAACAACTGGGAAAAGCTGTAAGTTGGGAGAGAGGTCGAAATATAACTCTGTGCTGCTCAGTAAGTGCATCAGGGATATATATACCTCCGATGTTTATTTATCCTAGAATCCGAATGTCGGAACAGCTTAAACGCAATGGACCGGTAGGTGCCATATATGAATGCTCGGCCAAAGGCTGGATGACTGTAGAATTATTCTTGATTTGGCTTAAACATTTTAATAAACACGCATCTACTTCGAACGACAACCCAGCATTGCTGTTGCTAGATAATCACAGCAGTCATTGTTCTTTAGCTGCTTATGAATTTTGCCGAATTTGCCCAGGGAAAATGGGATCATTATGTTATCGTTTCCGCCCCACACGTCCAATAAGCTACAGCCACTAGATTTGACATTTTTTGGGCCGCTAAAATCTGCCTATTCAAATGAATGTTCACTCTATATGAGACGAAATGTTCACACAAAAATAACACCATTTGATGTATCTGATATTTTGAATCGAGCATTCGTTCGTGTAGCTACCATGGAAAAAGTTCAAAAAGGCTTTGAAATAAGCGGTATTGTTCCATATAGACCAAATATTTTCACGGACGAAGATTTTTTGCCTTCTACCCTTTCTAATATTCCCGCTGTTGAACTACAACTTCCTGAAACTGAACTTACTCCCTGTACCTCTGAAACAAATCGAGTGCCTTCAAAAGATGCAGTCTTGGAAACAAATGAACCTAATGTTATTCCAAGTACATCAAAAGCCAACGAAGCTCATGCAGATGTCACTCCTTCAACATCAAAATCAGGAATTACAAATGAAAGACAAGGAGATATATCGATTGAAGAAATGACACCGTTGTGTGTCATAACTGAAAATAAATTAAAAAAGAGGGGTAGAAAATTAGGCATTTCAAAGATTTTGACGGCAACTCCAGAAAAAATAGAACTGGAGCAAAAAGAAAATAGAAAAATTCAAAAGAAAGAAAAGCAAAAACTTTCAAAAAATGTAAAACACGTTAATAAAAAAATTAAACGTGTTACGAGGAAAGTCTTCGATGATAGTTCTTCAAGCGGTTCATCCCTACACGATGAAATGGAGATTTGCAATGACCACAGTTCCGATGATCCCAGCAGCGACGTAGAAGAAGAGTGCATCTATTGTGGCGAATATGGAAAATCGGAAATGTGGTACAGATGCGGAGTTTGCCATAAATGGGCGCATAAAGAATGTAGTGGTTACGATAATCACAAAAGTTTTATATGCGATTATTGCAAATAGAGTGTAGTTTGAAATGTTTTTTTACTTAAGTATTTTTTTGAATGTTTTTTTATATAAAAAATATATAGATGTTGTTTGTGCGTAAATAATTATTTTGTGTTTGATTTTTATACAATGTAAACCCTGGGCGGTATTATACCATCAGTGGGCGCTATTACCCGCATAGTCTGATAATTCCGCCCAAGTGAAGGTTTGTGAAAATAAATGTCATACTCCGCAAAATAAAATAAATGAATACTTTAAGGCTTAAATAATTAGAAGTAGATAAAATGACTGTATTTTGACAGTTGACAGTTTTTATCAAGACCTGTAGTTTTTGAATAATTCAGTAAATTGCTTAAGTGGGCGGCAATACCCGCACTTCCCCTAATATTTGAAGATATAAATGTGTAAATAAGCAAAATGATAAATTTATATTTTTACGATGTTACATAGATAAGTAATAAGGTTTACTGATGCATCAACACTTAATACAGAAGTAGGCTGTTCTGTTACGTCACATACTCTTATCACGTCATCTCGTATCCCATCCTTTTGCAGTATTCAAACTGGCGAATTATTCAGCATACTTCAAACTGTCAAATACATTTCTTTAATAAATACGCAAGTTGTTATAGGCACAGACCCTCTAGCCTCAATACAATCTATTCAAAATGATTATAATGAAATAATGTAAGTATAACTAATGACTTGATCCGTCGCCATACGACAGGGGATCCAATCAGTTGACTTCTACAGTGACTTCATTCAATTTTATCTAACTTCCTTCCATTTTAACGTATCTCCCTCCAAGTTTTTCCCTTTTACAATGTTTTTCCGACTCCCTCCAATTTTTCCGACTTCCTTATATAAGTCTCTCCAATTTTATAGTGTCAGACTCTAATTTTTCTTTACTCCCTCAAAGTTCTCTGACTCTCTCTAATTTGTTCTGGCTCCGTCTAACATAACTTCTCTCTCATTTTTCCTGCCTCCCCCTATTTTTCCTGACTCCGTCCTATTTTATCGTGTCTCCCTATCATTGTTCCTTACTCCCTCCTATTTTATGGTATTGCGGGAGAGAACCTATTCACGGGAGTAAACTCACTCACAGGAGCAAGTTCGTTGTACTTTGGATGTAGCATGTGATGTGTGACAAGAATGATACAAACATGAAAAATACAAATTTCTTCGAATCATTGATTTATTCATCCGTGACAACTTATTTTGTAGGTGAAAATAGTTTCTATCCTTATGGAAGCGGTACTCACCGGAGGGACCGCAGTACCACAGACGTTCGGATTTTCGGATACAATTAGCGTCTCTTTGTAAAGACAATTAAGTCGACTTTTCAAAGTAACAGGACATTTACTCAACAGACATACTACACACTACATTAGGTATCTGATTGCAAAATCAACTGTACCATGACAATGGCCATTAGTTGTCGAGGCATTAAGCTAAATAAAAAAAATTCAGAATAATTATTTAATGAATTTTACATACAATTTTACAAAACATTTTTAAAACTATATATAGCGATACGCTTTAATTACTATTGTTGTTAATTTTATTTTCGTAATTAATTAATTCTTAATTCTTAATTCTTGATTCTTAATAACTTTTCTACTGTTCTAACTTTTCTACTTCTAATTCTACTTAATTCTTAATAACTTTTCTCAAAACGAAACAACATTAGTCATTTAAAATTCACATGTAATACACAAACCATATGCCAACAAGGGCCGTTGATTTCGAGAAACGAAAATGTATTCCTAAACAGATTGTATAAAATTAATGTTTTTTTCAAGGAAACACTAATTGATTACGATGCCAGATTGCCACACGCCACACTCTTCATGTCAACTTCTTAAAATACAAAAAGGTTCTCATCTTTTAAAAGGTAGATGCAGTAATTTATGGCCCTTCTGGCCATTATCGCAAAACCGCAAACCAGTTGACATAATAGTTGGTGGTCCGGCAAGTCAGTCTCTACACAGCATGCGAACGATTCAGACACACCCTCGCTCTCGCTAACAATACCCTTTCGATATATAAGCAAAACACCACGCTTGTTTACCCAAAATAAATAAATATATTACTGTTCGTTGTTACACTTATTTTTAATTAATTCCGTCAACACACACCACCGGCATATATATTTTAATAAAAACTCTATCGCTTCCTTAGATTAATTATTTTCCCTGCGCATACAAAAATGTCAATGTCATGTTAGTTGGTAGACCAGATTTCTTTCCTAGGTGACGCTAGGAGTTATTGTCCAGGACAAACTCAAAAGATTCAGCTTGACGAAGCTTATGGGATATGCTAAACTTACGTGAATTACACTGTATATTTAAATTCTCAGTGTTTTTTATAATTTTTTAAAACAAGGACAAAAATAATTTTATTCCATAACTAATAAAGCAATAAAATTATCAAACAGTGTAATAAGTATTATTATCTCGCGTCTGTATTGAATGCACTGCACTAAAGATTAAGAATAAATCGGTTACTACCTGGTCCGAACTTAGTTTTGGGATATAAAATATATATAAAATTTTGGCAAGATTGTTTATTACACAAACCGCCTACGCGCCAACGGAGGGTGCCACGAGAGGACTCTCATATGTTATTATCTAATAATATATTTCTTATATAAAATAGCAAACTTTTTTGAACATAGTAAACCCGGTTTTGCTTCTGGATAGGATCTTGAGATTTAGGCATTCGATGAATTGTTTTGGTCTGATTAATACTTCGAGTATATTCAGGTTTAAAAAAAGATAGGTACCTACATAATGTGTGACATTGAAAATCCAGTAAAACATACGTATTCTTAACGAACTTTTGAAAACTATACAATATTGATATTTTTATGCGATTTGTTGTTGAATCTCCATTTTTGGCGATATTTTTTTACAAAAACTTGTTGCTGCTCTTTTTCTACATGATAATAAAACAATTTAAAATAATTCATTTTTGTATATAGTCCTGTCGCCAGGGGGGGTACAACGGCCTCGTTAATTCAGATGGACTTACCCAAGTTTATTTTATGTATTTTGACCCGTAGAACACGAATTTTTTGGGTAACAGTTGATCCGGATGTCGATAAGATTGTTATAGACCAAGAACTTGAGGAATCAAATAACAGCGATTTTTGGCAAAACAAAACAATATTTTGTATTTTTTGGGTCATTTTAAGCAAAAAATATTTCTACAAGTTTTTTAGTAGGATGCACAGTTTTCGAGATAAACGCGGTTGAACTTTCAAAAAATCGATAAACTGCAATTTTTAAACCCGAATAACTTTTGATTAAAAAATAAAATAGCAATTCTGCTTAGCGCCTTTGAAAGTTCAAGTCAAATTATGTCGGTTTTGATTATTTGCATTGCTAAAAATTTATTGTGTTATTGTTAAACAAAGCTACAAACAACTAGTGCGTGAGTGATGTTTCTATGATTTCGCATTTAAAATCGAACGAGTAGGTAGAATAGGTACTAGTGCAATCAAGACTATTTCTACGTTACATGCGTTAAAACGCATGTAAAAGCACGGGAAACCCTACGTGTTTATAGCTTTGTTAAACAATAAAAAAATAAATTTTTACCAATGCAAATAATCAAAACCGATATAATTTGACTTAAACTTTCAAATGCGGTAAGCAGACTTGCTATTTTATTTTTTAATCAAAAGTTATTCGGGTTCAAAAATTGCAATTTTTCGATTTTTTTAAAGTTCAACCGCGCTTATCTCGAAAACTGTGCATCCTACGAAAAAACTTGTAGAAATATTTTTTACTTAAAATGGCCCAAAAAATACAAAATATTGTTTTGTTTTGCCAAAAATCGCTGTTATTTGATTCCTCAAGTTCTTGGTCTATAACAATCTTATCGACATCCGGATCAACTGTTACCCAAAAAATTCGTGTTCTACGGGTCAAAATACATAAAAAAAACTTGAGTAAGTCCATCTGAATTAACGAGGCCGTTGTACCCCCCCTGGCGACAGGACTAATAGCTTTCCCCGCTTTAAACACATTGGTTACTCTGAGAAATAGTCAATAGGAAATATAATACTTCAGATTTGTTGAACTGAATCAGAGGGGTCAATCCATGCCAAGTGGTCCAATATAAATTAAGTTGGTTGCTTGACTATTTTTAATATTTTTTATTTTTCTAAATCTTAAACTTCAGTCCATAGAGAGTACAGAATTCCAGTTATTTTATTTTGATAGGGGAGCCCAAGCGGGGATTTTTGCAGTTACTCGAGCGCGTCAGATTATCATATGGGGAGAAACCTGGTACCCTGCAGATGTACCTCTACCATATATTTGCTCTTAACACAGGGGAGTTCGTTAAGGGGGGCCCGAAAAAAAAAATCTATCTTTAAAAAAAACTCGAAATTGTCAGATTAAGATAAGGTAAGTTAAGAGTATACAAAAGAGTGTATATTTCAAAAATCTGACGATTTGAGCCGGGCGTAAGGAAATGGGGGGAGTCCCAGAATTTCACAAGAAAAAAGCGAATATTTCGCGAAATGAATGACAGATCGAAAAACTAAAAAATATGTGCTCAATATTTTTTAAAAATCTATCGAATAATACCAAACATCACTTCCCACGGATAGGGGTGGGGGTAAATTTAATATTTTAAATACGAATCCCGCGATATTTCGCGAAATGAACATCAGATCGAAAAACTGTAAAATACACTTATTCAATATTTTTGAAAAATCTATCAAATGGCACCAAACACGACCCCCCACGGAGGTGGGGTGGGGGGTTACTTTAAAATTTTAAATAGGAACCCCCATTTTTTATTGCAGATTTGGATTCCTTACGTAAAAATAAGTAACTTTTATTCGAAACATTTTTTAGAATTATGGATAGATGGCGTTATAATCGAAAAAAACGATTGTTGGAAATGGAAAATTAAATTAAAAAATGGCAAGCGCCCACTAAAATGGAAAACTTTACTTTTTTTGGCTTTAGAACCTACTCTTCACAACCCAATAGGTCCCCATAACGCTCGAGTGACTGGACATTTAGCATACTTTGCTCCCCTATTAAAAAATTTAGTTTGCCGATGACGGCCATTTTTGTTAAAGCGTATCGATCATTTTCACGGAAAACATGGCTTCGTTCTTTAGCCAATATTTTCACTGAAGTTTCTCCTATAACAATAAATCAAAAACCAAACTTTTTAGAAAAGTATGCTCTAAAACGGCCTATAGCATTATTTAATTTCAAACTACCCTTAAGGCCTTAAATGAACCTTAAAGTTTGAATAGGTAAACTGATAAAATTCCATTTTCAGCATTTTTTTAACAGCATAAGGCAAGCCGATATTCAGGGCCGTCTTAACCCGGGGGTGCAAGGGGTGCGAAGCACCCGGGCGCCAAGTCCAAGGGGCGCAATCCGAACTCTTGCTAGGCTCAAACTTGCGCTTCTTGTCCTTAAAAAAACTACAAATAACAAAATTTTACAAGGGCACTTTCGGTATTTTTTACAAAGGCATTATTGCTTACTACACCTACAATATGAAAATGAAATATAAAACCCATTTATATTAGGAGCAAAGCTCCGATTCTGCTGACAAAAATATAATTATTGCGGTTTTGCGGATATGTATGTAAAAGCGCCGCATTACTATGTAGTCGTTTTTTTAAAGGTGGCGCTAGAATCTTTTATGATGGCCGAAGTTAGTCAGTTTTTTACCGGTTACTGATACTACCGAACAAGGATTAGCAAATTATTTGTTAGAATGTTTGAAATTAATGAATATTGATTTAGATGATTTACGACACCAAGGGTATGATAATGGGATAAATATCAAAGGAAAAAATATGGGCCTTCAAAAAAATGTTTAGCCTTAGATTAATTCTGGTGCTCTTATGTTCCTTGTGCAGCTCACAGCCTTAATTTAGTGCTAAAATTATGATGTTAAATGCTCATTGGAAATAACAATTTGTTTTTCAACTGTTCAAGAAATTTATGTTTTTTTCCTCATGAACATGACGGTTGAATGTCATAAAGAATAAGCTACCCACTTTTACATTAAAAGCGCTTTCAAATACGCGATGTGAGAGAAGAATTGACTCAATAAAAATACTTCGTTTTAATATGGGGAAAATTTACGATGTATTATCCTCAATTGTTGATAACAACTACGACAATGACACAAGAAACATCGCAAGCTGATTGATGACAAAATTAAAGAACTTTAAGTTTATCGGCTCTGTCGTGACATGGTACAATATTTTAGGTTTAATATTATTATCAACAAAACTTTGCAAACGAGCGATATAATTATTTCCGAAGCTGTCAAGATGCTTGATCAAGTCAATAAAGATTTAAACAATAACCAGAGAAGGATTAGAAGATTTGCTGTCCCTGGGCTATCCACAATTTGCCGCCCTCCCCTCCGCATTTTTTCCTTTTTCTACCAAAATTTGGCGCCCCCCAAATTCTGCGGCCCTAGGATATAGCCTATTCAGACCATATTATTTAAATCTAGCCCTGTCAATAACCACACCGACACTGCGTTTGAGCAGATATTAATTGACTCAGTATCAATTGCTAAAGAACTAGATTGCGAAACTAAATTTTCTGAAACTGTTTGTCCATGTCCCCGAAAAATAAATCTCAATCTCAATTACGAGGCTGCGGACGAGCCTCTTTTAGACTCAGAACAAAATTTTAAAGTTAATTTGTTATTGTTTATTGGACATTGTCATTGCAAAATTAGGTGAAAGATTTGAAATGTTGACCAAACATAATTATAATTTTTCTTTCCTGGAAAATGTATTGAGTTGGAGAAACTCAGAAAAAAACTTAAAAACAACGCAATGTTTAAACTGAAAAAAAAACTAGCCCCTGAAATGAGAATAAATTAGAATTTCTTATCAGTTATATGTATATTATAATAATTTACTCTGCGTTTTTCCAAATTTTCTAGGTGTCTAAGGATATATTAAACACTTCCAGTAACAGTAGCTGAACATAACAGGTCTTTTTTTAAACTTAAATTGATCAAAACTTATCTGCACTCAACAATGGCCCAAGACAGATTAACAAACCCGGCTTTAATACTTAAGTATAGAAAAGCAAGTAAAAATAGATACCACCGAAGTAATATAAAGTTTTGCCAAATTAAAAGCTAGAAAAATTGACTTTGATATGTGTTATAAAATTGATCTTGTTTAAATACTGAAACCACGTTTTTTTTAATATAGTTTAATTAGTTTTATTTTCCCGTAACTATAACCTATATAACAGTGGCGGCTCGTGATTTTTTCAATAGGGGAGGCTATACCTAACTGTAAATTATCTAGACAAATTTGTATTAGCAAAAAAAATCCGCCAAAAAAAAATCTAATTTAAGGCCCCATTTTTTGACCATTTTTATTTACATTTTATAATATCATCATAATTCATAATATCATATCATTTTAAAAATAGTATAATTGTAAAAGTGTATTACCAAAGTTTGTGTCGTTTATTTGTTAACAATTATATCTCTGTAAGTAGATAGTCATATCAAAATAAATACAGATTTGAAGTTTTGCAGTCCATACAGGTTGAAGGTTTACATTGTTTAAGATACTCAACTGAATTTTTTTTTTAATTCTAAAAGCGGCTTACTCTGCGAATGCAAAAACACGGTAAATTACCGATATTTTGCTTTGCATTACAGATATCGGAAAAAGTTATTTAAACAAGTTGTTCCAAATATTATTCTAATCCCACACACCAAATTTCATCACAAAATTCGCACTTTTAGTTTTGTTATTATTTGTAGTCAGGATCCTAAAATCCGCAGAGGAGGCTGCTGGCCGAAAAATCTCACTTGCCCGAACTCCGGGCAGCGTGTGCGTTAAGCGATGTGCAGCTCTAAGGAGACCGGGTCTCCTTAAACCATCCTTAAACGCTGCTGGGCTACGCGGAGCATTAGCAAGTGAGATTTTCCGCCCAGCAGCCTCCTCTGCGATTTTAGGATCCCGACTACAAATAATGAAAAAAACTAAAAGTGCGATTTTTGTGCTGAAATTTGGTATGTGGGATTAGAATATTATTTGGAACAACTTGTTCAAATAAGTTTTTGCGATATATCTAACGCGAAGCAAAGTAAACAAAACAGTGTAGCGTGTGTAAAAAATTTATGGGGAGGCTAAGCCTCCCTTGCCTCCTCTGACCAGCCGCCACTGCTATATAATCTTCTGACCAAAGGGGCGCACAGATAAGTATTGCACCCCGGCGCCGTGTGTGCTAAAGACGGCCCTGCCGATATTGGTTTGTCATTTTTTTCTACAAAAGACATACGTACATACTTTAAATAAAAAAAGTTTGAGCTTTGAGACTTGAGTATATTTTTTCAAAAAAAATCTCAAAAACGAAATTCTTTGAAAAATCTCAAAGTTTGACCCCTTATATCTCTGATGGGCACGGATGAAAAAATTTGAAATTTGGCTGAATGTTAGCCCCTAGCAAGTAGAATAAGGAGTAATAATTTGGAGTTACAGACTTACGTCATATAGGAGTTACAGACCTGAGAAAATTGTCAAAAATCAAAATGGTCAAAATTTGGGCGTTTGCGGGCAGGGTAATTAAAATTCAAATAAAGACCGTCATCGCGACTTCATCTTTAGGGACGTTCTGCTATTTTTGGATAGGGGAAAAAGCATTAAATTGACGACCGTCATTGCGACCGTCATCGCGACCGTCATTGCGACCGTCATTGCGACCGTCATCGCTTATGCTATATATTATGTGTATTTATATATAAATTGTGTAGAGGCATTTAAATTTAAAATAAATGTAAAACCTATTTTAGGATGGGGAAAAAGGATTGATTTCGCGACCGTCATAGCGTCGGCGAAATAAATTTTATGTACCTATATATATATATAAATTGTATAGAAGTATTTAAATTTAAAATAAATGTAAAACCTATTTTAGGATTGGGAAAAATGATTTATTTCGCGACCGTCATTGCGACCGTCATCTCTTCGGCGAAATAAATTTTGGACGTATCTATATTATGAGTATGTATACATAAATTGTATAAAAGTATTTAATTTTAAAATAAATGTAAAATCTATTTTGGGATGCGGAAAAAAGTTTGATTTCACGACCGTCATCGCGACCGTCATCGCTTCGACGAAATAAATTTTGTACGTGTATTATTATAATGTACGTACATATAATAAGACTAATATTATTGAAGTGAAAACTTCTTTAGGGATGTTGTGCACTTTTTAGATGGGAAAAAGTATTGAATTAGCGACCGTCATCGCCTTGGCGAAATAAATTTTTGAAGTGAAAACTTTTTTAGGGACGTTGTGCACTTTTTAGATGGGGAAAAGTGTTGAATTAGCGACCGCCATTGCTTCTGCGAAATAAATTTTTGAAGTGAAAACTTCTTTAGCGACGTTGTGTACTTTTTAGATAGGCAAAAATATTGAATTAGCGACCGTCATCGCGACCGTCATTGCTTCAACGAAATACATTTTTGAAGTGAACACTTCTTTAACGACGTTGTGCACTTTTAGATGGGGAAAAAGTATTGAATTAGCGACCGTCATCATTTCAGCGAAATAAATTTTTGAAGTGAAAAGTTTTTTAGGGACGTTGTGCAGTTTTTAGATGGGGAAAAAGTATTAAATTAGCGACCGGTATTTGTTCTTCTACGAAATAAATTTTTGAAGTGAAAACTTTTAGGGACGTTGTGCACTTTTAAGATGGGGAAAAAAGTGTTGAATTAGCGACCGTCATCGCTTCGGTGAAATAAATTTTTGAAGTGAAAACTTCCTTAGGGACGTTGTGCACATTTTGGATGGGAAAGAGGTATTGAATTAGCGACCGTCATCGCTTCAACGAAATAAATTTTTGAAGTGAAAACTTCTTTAGGTACGTTGTGCCCTTTTTGAATGGAGAAAAAGTATTGAATTATCGACCGTCATCACGATCGTCATTGCTTCGACGAAATAAATTTTTGATGCGAAAACTTTTTTAGGGACGTTATACATACACTTTTTAGATGGGGAATAAGTGTTGTATTAGCGACCGTCATCGCTTCGGCGAAATAAAGCGACCGTCATTGTTTGACGAAATAAATTTTTAAAGTGAAAACTTCTGTAGGGACGTTGTGCACTTTTTAGATAGGAAAAAAGTATTGAGTTTGCGACCGTCATCACTTTGCCGAAATAAATTTCGTACATACATAATATTTCGTATTTCGTACGCACACACAAAACTATTGTATTTTTGTCCACCCTGTACCAATTTGAATCAACATGTGATACATTTTTGGAATCAGCTCAGCTAGAGTAATCCGAAAATTGAGACAAAATGGGGGCGTTCCATTAAAAAAAATGACGGTGACGTCATTACTCGAAAGTAATTCACCCTGTATATTGGAATATTATTTTAAAATACGGTAAATTAAAATCAAAAATCGACGTGGTTCAGGAGTATTTCTTAAAATGCTCTGTTTAGCTAAAAATGAATTTGTTCCATACTTTACGGAAACAGTGTATATTATGTGTATGTATACATAAATAGCTAAAACGTACGCAACGCTTATATAATATAGGTATAGCACTTCTTTTTGGATGTAGAAAAGCATTGTGCTTGTAATTTATATACTATAAGAAGTTTTCACTTCTGTCGGCACTCCCATGAGTACTTTCAATTTTTTTTATAAATTGTAATTATTTATCAGTAATTTTTAATATTATATACTCGTACATTTCATATCGAACGTCAGCGTTCGACCTGAGATAAAAAACACATCCTAAAAAGAGTCAGAGATAGTTTAAATATACCACCCACCCGGAAACTTAAATCTACAGTTCCAGTCTCGTCTACTTTTGTTTATACAACAATTTTCTAACGTTGTATGCGACACCGCAATAAGATTCTCTATCAATGTAATCTAGCTACCGCCTATGCTCTAGCTGAAATACATAACCTAACCCAACTTTTCTAACTCTGCGCATCATCCACGAATATCATTTCACTTTCAACCCGTAGCCGTAGCCGTAGCCGGCGCACGAGCCTCACCGAGATCCGCACTTCGTATATTCGTCAGTCTCGTCGGACTTGCCTTGTTATATGAGTCAGTGGGCCAGTATTCACTGCGATACGTGAAGGTTTAGAACAGTGCGGCATATCTGCTATCAGCCACTTTCAGAATACGCGCGGAGTTCAAATAGTGTGAATTTTGTCGGAACTCTAAAGTGTCAAATGCTTTTGTAATGACAATGATACTTGTTAAACAACCCAAAATGCCTCTGCTCGGTGAACTCCCCTTGTTAAAATCGCTGGTGCACGTTAAAGAAGAAATCGTCAAAGAAGAGTGTGAGGACTATGTATGCAGCAGTAGTTCTAGTGTTGAGGACGAAGGCCCATTGGACTTAAGGGTGCATTGTGGCAGGGTTAGTCCTGCGAGAGACTCAGGAACTGAGAGTGATGATACTGAGGATAAGATGATCGTGGAGGATGGGGGAGATTATAAGCCGTTCAAGAAGAGTTTAATTAAACGATGTAAGTGACACAATTTATTTTTTTATTTATTTTTTATTTTTATTTAATTGGAGTTTACCCCCCAAATTAAGTATTAGAAGTGATAATTAATAGACTCGAATTATATAATTATTTTTTATTTAAATTTTAGGGAAAATTCTATCAAATTCATAAATTATTTCAAATGACCAATTCGTGAAACATTTAGATAAAAATAAATTATAGAAACTATACTTAAATTTAAAATATTTCTAGAACATATCCCTTCCTTATTTAATTCGAGGTTACCCCCTAAATTAAATATTAACTAATACATTCTTAAATATATTTTGTATGCTCGAATTATATAATTATTTTTCATTTAAATGTTCTGGAAAAGTCTACCAATTTCATCAACAATTTAAATAATTAAAAATGCTTTTTATTATTTTAAAACTTAATTATGTATTCAATTAATTTTATTCATATTGCTTATTTTAAATTCCGAATTTTGCAAATATTCGCGTAAAGCACATATTTAATCAGTTATATAATTCCAAAAATATCAAAGAATATAAAATGATATGGAAATATTTATTGGATATAGTTAATAGGTACATAATAAAAATTTTAATAGATATCTAGTGTTATAAATAATTTAAATTCTATTTTTTTAATATCAATTTATTCTTAAATGATGAATTGTTGGGTGATTTAAAATACACGTTTTCAATGTTTGCACTTATTTGTCCATATTTTTCATTATTATTAGACAAAAAAAACGTCTAAAACTGGAGTAGTGTTATAAAAATGCAAATAATGCAGCTCATGAAATGTAATGTGACCTATTGTAATATTGCCAATATTCATTTTAGTAAAAAAATTAAACCAAAATTTTGCTCGATCGGTCAATTGTCAATAATCTATATAACGAATTATCTTTTATTGCTATCCTTGTTGAATGTAATGTAACGAAATAAATTGTAGATGGTACCTAATTAATAGCTGTTTACTCCGCAATCGCTAAAAATTAAAAGTCGTAGTAAAAATCTAGTGTGCTACACGTAAATATTTTTAATATTCATTTAGTCTATGTATAATAATTGTTTTACAGACAAATTATAATATATATAATATGTCTTTAATAAATTTTGAAATAGGTACCTAATAAATTTAAAGATCTTAATACTTTTGTATCAAGCTAGAATAAAGTCCAATAATGTTATTTACAAATTAATATTGTTAATCTTAGATCCCAATTATTTTTACCTCCTAACCATGACCTAACCTAGTCTATTTATCTAGTTTGTCTAAATGTAATGTCTCGATGGGTCCCTAGACACGAAGCCAGTGACCATGTCTATATCCTACCTGTAAGATACATATTTAATTATAATTTTTTGTTGCAGTAATACTATTTTTTTTTCTTTAATAAAATTCTTGAGACTGGCTGAGTAGCTAACGTCTAGTAGGTCAAAAAATAAGATAAAAAAAATTCATTCAGGAAAATATTTTCCTTGCGGGTTTAAAAAATATTGATGCACTTTTCGTAAAAAATGTAACTGTTAATAAAATATATTAATTTTGTCATTTCCCCACCTTTGAGACCTGCTAATTCTCTTGGTTATTAGCGCCAATAGACAAAACATGACTGATAACCTTGATTTTTTTCTAATCAGTAAACAATCACAAAAATCCTATGCAAATTATATTCGCAGGCCCCTTCCATATAGATAAAACTTGATCTTATACCAGCTATTTCGAATTTGGTTATATCGAGATATGCCATGACCTTTACAGTATTGTGTAAGGTCATAAAAATGATAAAAAAATATATTGCAAAATTATCTAATATAAATACGGGGAGATTAAATTCTTAATTTTTTTTTATCACAAAGCATTTAATGTTTACGGAGTTTTGTGCCAACGAATGAGGCTGCTATTATTAGCCACAATGTAGAGAATATTTTCAACATATGCGAGAATCTTTTGGCACCGGATCCAATGCGAATGTTATCATGATACGATAATAAAAATAAAATTATTAATGTTTATAACCACGGCTTCTTGAGAGGTTGGATTACAAAGTCGAGAAAATTGGGGTGGACCACAAGGTTCTCATTTGTATCCCCTCGAGTTTTTGACATCCATTAATTAGATATTTTATAGTATACATTATTTAATTCATATTATAATATGATTTTCTGCACATTTTCCATCAATAAATTTTCTCAAACTTCTGTTAAATCTAAAAAGTTGCTTAGATTTTCTCTCTGTTTCTTCAGTCCTCACAGGGGCGTCCAGGGGGTGCATTTGCCCCTCGCTGGCCCTAAAAAATGACTGAAATTTACAAAAAATACATCAATATTCATCATAACATTATATATAATGTATAATATATATAGTGCTTGCCCCCCCCCCCCAAACAAAATTTCAAATGACGCTCCTGAGTCCTCATCTCATAGCAGGAGTGTAGTGGTCATTGTGATATCATGTATCTATCTTTAAAAATCTCTGTCTCTGGTCTTCTTTGAAAGTGTCGGTGAATATTTACAACAGTCCAAATTACATATAGTTAGTAGATTTAACAAAAGTGTTCAACAAAATGAGACTTGATCTCAATTTAAACCCATTCTTTTGTGCTCTCCAATTTGGTAATTCACAGAATAAAAGAGGAAGTAAGAAGAAGCAAAATAGGCTTAAGAGCAAGCAAAATCAATACATGAAGGTTCATAGTATCTAACTAAACCTAGACGTGAACCAATTGCACAATCCACCAGAGATTGCAAAAGAAGTTTTCACCCTATTCGAGAACGGAGCCAAGGAAGTTGGTCTTAAGGGACAAGACCAAGGACATGGTGGTTACGAAGAACCCAAGACCAAGGGTTAGACAAAACGTAACAATTAATGAATACAATTTTGAAGTCGTCAAAGAATTTAAGTACCTGGGAGCGATCATATCATCTAAAAATAAATATGAAAAGGGCGTGGCAGCCAGAATCATTGCAGAAAACAGGTCATATTACTCATTAAGGACCCTACTTAAATCAAAAATTCTCTTAAGACCAGCAAAAATAAGAGTATATAAGAAAATAATTCGTCCCACAATAAAGTATGGAAGCGAAACATGGACTCTGAACCAGCGGGAAACGACAAAATTACTGGTACTTGAAAGAAAGATACTGCGGACTATCTATGGCCCTTGCAGAGAAGAGACAACAGGAGAATGGAGAAGAAGACACAACGATGAACTCCAGACAATATATGGAGGTGAAAACATAGTACGCTACATTAAAGCAAACAGAATACGATGGGCGGGTCACGTTCTAAGATCAAGTGACGAAAGACTTCTGAACGCCACATTCTGGGAAAGGCCCGATGAAAAAAGGTCAGTTGGTCGCCCAAGAAAGAGATGGAAGGACGCAGTAGCTAGTGATCTACGCAAAATGGGAGTACAACAATGGGAAATAGCTGGTCAGGACCGACAACAATGGAGGGAAATAGTAAACGCGGCCAAGACTCACATAGAGTTGTAGAGCCAAATGATGATGATGATGGTGATGTGAACCAATAAGAGTGTCTAGAATAAAAGATAATAGAACAAAAATAGCTTCAGAACAACATAAAGATAATAGAATAATCAATATTGTAAAAAACGGAAGGCCAGCAGAATGGAGACCACCAGGAAGGTCACTAAAGAGAACGAAACGGCGGGTCATGTGAATCGCAAAGAAAGAGGAAAAAAAGTGATATTTTAACTGTTTTGGTAGATTTTAGTGTTGGGTTCTTTAATATAGCTATTGAATAAGGATTAGAGACGAAATCAGTACTCCTGGTTACAGTATCGTGGTAGAATCGTGGTGAAAACTTTTCTCTCCAATTCTATGCCTTTTTGTGTCTCTTTCCTTGTAAGAAGGAGCGCTAAAACGCTAAGACTTTACACTCTGATGTAAACTTTTGCCTGGTTACTATTATGCGCCCCCTTTGTGTGATTAAAATCCATATTTGCTCAAAACTTGAGCATAAACGAATGCATAATATTCAATTGTTTACACAACATTGAAAATACCTGAAAACTTAAACAAAGGACAAAACAAAATAGCCGCTTCAACGAAAATAAACAACGAAATCCCTGTAAAATTACAGCACAAATTTAGTAGGACATGCAATATTTGTTTACAATCGATATAACATTGAATAATATTGTTTATTATGACACAGACCCGATTTGCAATCGACTGGAAGCACGCTTGATTAACTATATATAAAAACAATTTTAAAAAAGTGTTGTCCTTACTCAAACTTATAACAACTTCAATGTCAGCATGATCTTGAGTATCACGATGGATTGTTTTATTTTAGAAAGAAATTACTCGTGTAGATTTAAAAATAAAAACAATGGTTCTTTAAAACCCATTCAACAAAAAATTATTTGGTGTTTTCCCATTTCAGAAAGTATTTCACATGTTTTGTCCATCAAAAAATCGTTTTTGTTTTCTTTTTTCTTGAAAATTCCTCAATGTTCATTTACTTTTATTTTTTTCTCTTTTACATTTTTTCATAGAATTCTCTTCTGTTTTTCAGATCATTTTTCGAATATTTATGCGTTTTTTCTTTTCCCATTTATATTCTCAATTCTTTGGTTCTATTATTCTTTAGGTCTTGTTCTTCTATCTGCTCCATATATTGTTGCTTGCGTCTTCCTTTTGGTCCTCTTCCCGTTGATGCCTGTCTTATGATTTTCTTGGGGGTTCTTCCTGTTCCTGTATCTGATCTACGTGACCCATCCAGCGTAGACTTCCAAATTTTATGGTGTTGTCCATGTCCTTACTTAAACTTATAACAATGTCAATGTCTGCATGATCTTGAGTGTCACGATGGGTTGTTTTATTCTAGAAAGTAATTACCTGTGTAGATTTAAAAACAATGTTTCTATCTTTAAAACTCTTTCAACAAAAAATTAGTCTGTATTTTTTCACTAAATTTTCACGTATTTTGTCCTTCAATACATTTTTTTGTTTCCTTTTTTTTTGTAAATTTCTTAATGTTCATTGAGCATTCCCGCTGAATTTTTCGCTATTTTCTATTTATTTCTGGAGTAGGTATCTTTAAGTTTTCAGCGCATTCTTTAATTTTTTCTTAGTTTTTCTTTTTCAATTTATATTTCCAATTATTTGGTTCTATTATTCTTCTAATCTAACCAATTTAGTCTGTGTCATTCTAATTTATGTCGAAAACTGTTCGGGATATAATATTTTATTTAGTTAATTCCTCTATAGATTTTTATTACTCGTATTTCCAATAATATTCATGCAATTCCTTCCATTAACTTGGACCTTACTTTGGTGACCTTTGGTGCCTTCCTTATAATTTCTTGAGGGTTAGATCTTCCTCAATCTCCATCATTAATTCTTCTTCAATTTCGGCATTTGTTCTCCCTCTCTTGTTACATTGTGGCCAAGTATTGCTCTCATTATTTTTCTTTCAAATTTCAGAAGGCTATATCCCTCTTGCTAATTATTGTCGTTGTTTCCATCCCATATATGTAACAACAAGGTCTTTTATTGTCCTGTATAGTTTCATTTTTGTTTTCTTACTTAGAGTCTTGCTTCTCAGCAGATTTGTATTCATTTCATATGTTTTTTTGCCTTTCAGAACTCTTTTCTATGTTCTCCCTTTTGCATTTTTTCCTATTGTTACATTTTACTAATACTGACTTTTATTATATGTAATATTAAATCATCCTGTTTTTTATTACGTATATAACAACGTGTAGGTAGTATTAGTAATTTCGTTGAAGAAATATTTCAATCAGAATATACCGATTTTTTATCTAAATTTATTTATTCTAACTCACATTTTTTCCTATCGACCCATATGCCGGCATTCAGGGCTGAAATTTCGATTTGCCGGCTTTTCCTTACATAACCCCCAGTTCTTTGGGAAGGACGAAAAAGGGCAGGAACGAACTTGAAAAGCGGTTGGCGTTTCCAGCCCTTCGGAAGGCTTCGCTCTAGGTCACGGTCAATCCCAAATCGATATGGAAAGGGAAACCGAGCGTTTCCTGGCTTCCAGTTTGCTTCCTCCTCGTTTTCCCCAGAAAAAGTAATAGATGTGTGCCGGAAAGTTGATCAATTGATATCGTCAACGCTGTTTTCGGTACCTACCTTAATACAATTTGGAAATTAAGTCACTTCGAAGAAATTAAGATATTTAATTAATCCCTTCATGTACAGGAACGGCTTTAATATCAAATTATATTGATTTTTGTATATCCAGGCTTGAAAATCTGGATATATCTATCCAGACAAATGATAGGGGAATGCTTGAGGAAAATAAATGTACCAAATACATTGATAAACATTATAGAAAGTACATATTTACAAACCAGGAACGGCTTTAATATCAAATTATATTGATTTTCGTATATCCAGTCTTGAAAATTTGGATATATCTATCCAGACAAATGATAGAGAAATGCTTGAGGAAAATAAATGTACCAAATACGTTGATAAACATTATAGAAAGTATTTACAAAGAGGTAAAAGGAAGAGTACAAATAACGGGAAAGATCGGAAGAATTTAATAGGAAGAGAGGTATTAAACAAGGAGATAGTCTCAGGCTAATTAGACTAAGAACCAATCAACTGAAGACAATAATAGGATATCATAGATTACAACCGGTAACAATAGAATCCTTCATGTTCGCGAACGACATAGTGTTATTAGCAGACTCAGAGAATAAAATGCAGAAACTAATGGATATGGGTAGAGCAAATAGAAGAGCCAAAAATGGAGATAAACGAGGAAAATGGTAAGATAATGATAATAAACGGCAACGAAGATAAGGAAGATAATAAAATAATGATAAAAATGTAAAAACTCAGAACTGGAAATAGTTATAACTTACGAATACCTGGGAAGTATAAATATTACAGGGAAGTATAACAAAGTAGAGCAAAGAAATCAAACAAGTTATTACTATGCGTTAGACCCAATATAGAGACAAGGATAAAAATATATAACACAATAGTAATACTGACTGTGCTCTATGCAAGTGAAAACTGGACAATTCTGGAAAAACTTAAGAGCAGAATAAATGCAATGGAGATTAAAAACCTAAGAACGATAGTTGAAAAAACAAAATGGGATAGATTAAGCATCGAGATTGGAGAACGGCCAACCAAGACGTAATATTGAATGAAAGAGCAAAGATAGAAATGAACTGATATGGGCATTTGATGAGGATGCAACCCAACAGAATTACAGGAAAAGTCCACAAGAAAAAATGGATACGGCAAGTTGTAGAGGCGGAAAAAGTTAAGCAATAATCACTCGAGGAACTGAAAATAATGGCAGGAAATAGAAAAGAATGGAAGAGATGAGAGATGGGTGAATGGATATTAAATCCGACACCCTTGTAGAAAGGGAGAAAGAAAAAAGTCTTGAAAACCTTTAATGACCTAGTTCCTTTCTAATAGTTCCAGTTTCCAATATATAGGAATCTGGGCCATTTTGGGATTCCTTTTACAATGTCTGGTATGACTTCGTGTTCTTGGCTATTTTTCTATATTCTTGTTCCGTTTTTCTCTCTGTTTCTCACGTTTATTATCTCCATATTTGCTTCTTTCTATTTCCTCTATCGTATTATCGTCTCTTGCTGAATCTTTACCTGGCGATTAAAAAATATTCTAATTTATATTTTTTTAATATTCTAGCATTCCTATTTTCTACCCTTCTCCAAAAAAACCGGCTCAGGTTGCACATCGGTTTCAACACATTTCTTCAAACAACGGGACCTAAAGGGTGTGATTTATCACCAAAATATTAAAGTTTCAGAAAGCACCCTGTTTAGAAAGTAGGTATTTTAATAATAATGGCCTCGACCACAACAAGAAAGGGTTAAGGGATTTTTTAGTAGGTCAAATGTCTCGAAAAGGGTTAGTCTATGTTCCTACCTGTTTTATCGTCGATCTTACGGTACTATTAGATAAAAATGTGTGTCTGGTTCTTCGTCTGAGATTTCTCATTTTAATAGTAATGGGCTTTTAAATTGGTCTTTAGGATGGTAGTACCTCTGCTATCTTTTATTGGAGGCTGTGTCTAGGGAAAATGTTTTATATGTACTTAATTTTACTTTATATGCTTTAAAAGCTGTTTAAGCCAGTAATACATAGAATAAAGGGGATAGCATTGAATAGAAATAAATTATTTTTATACTGCTTCATTAAGATTACATAGCTATTAGTGAATAGGAAGAGTACAGTTTGTCAAACTCTTTCTAGTCCAGGGCGCATCTGTTTTGAGATGGACGTTGAGAGGTGACTCAAATTTTGTTGCAGAAATTGCTTGAAAATAAATCAAATAATAATATTTGAGTTATCCTCCCTCTCAAAAAGGTCCGGAACATTGTTTAAATAATCAAAATGTCAAAAATTGAAGGAAAAATTCGATTTTTTTCTTCGTTTTTTGATAATAACTTTAAAAGTATTCATTTCCGAGAAAAGTTGTACTAACATAAAAGTTGCGTAATTAAATTTCTTACAATATAGAATTGGTTAAAAATTTAAAAAATAGTCACCCTAGTTGCAAAATAGCAATAATTGCGAAAAAAAACATACAAAAACAAGTATTCGCATTTTACGTTTTTCAACCATTTATGCTACACTTAGGACCTTTATATTTCACCCAGAAAAACTTTATGATACAGTAAAACAATACTGTAAATTTCATTAAGATCGGTTTAATAGATTTTGCAAAATAAATTTTGCAATCCAGCTTTCGCAAAAAAAATTCATTTTTTCAAAATGTTACAGGACTGAAAATAAAGGAGATAGCAAGTTGAAATTTTTTTTGCTTATAGAAGTGTACTGTACCTTTCATTTGCAATTTTCAAAATTAAAATCGATTAATTACCACGGCGTCAGAAAATTTTTGAAATAAACAATAATTTTTGGTGCTACGCACAGGACAGCGGTGTTCGATTCACACAAATTGATTTCCACCAAAATTTCTTGCAATCTTTATCTAATATATTATTTTCTTACTCTATACTTTGTTGTATTTTAATATTTTAATTCCACAAAAATCAAACTAATTTTATTATTGTTTGTGAAATATTGTTTAAACAATTGCATATGTTTAAAAATAATAAACTTTTATTATTTAAGTTAAAATATATGAACAAAGAAAGTTTTTGCTAACAAAAGTGTTATTTCAAAGGATAGAGTATATGTGTTTTTATTTTGCAATAAATAAATTTATTTATTTATATCGAAATGTAATAAAAATTAAAATGTATCAATCATTATCAAAGGTCATTGGAATGCCCAATCAGAGCAAACTATCCGCTGTCCTGCGCGTAGCACCAATAATTAATGTTTATTTAAAAAAATTCCTGACGCCGTGGTGTTAATCGATTTTAATTTTGCAAAATTGCAGATGAAAGGTACAGTACACTTTTATAAGCAAAAAAATTTTCAACTTGCTATCTGCTTTATTTTCAGTCCTGTAACATTTTGAAAAAATGAATTTTTTTTACGAAAGCTGGATTGCAAAATTTATTTTGCAAAATCTATTAAACCGATCTTAATGAAACAGTATTGTTTTACTGTATCATAAAGTTTTTTAGGGTGAAATATGAAGGTCCTAAGTGTAGCATAAATGGTTGAAAAACGTAAAATGCGAATACTTGGTTTTGTATGTTTTTTTTTCACAATTATTGCTATTTTGCAACAAGGGTGACAATTTTTTAAATTTTTAATCAATTCTATATTGTAGGAAATTTAATTACGCAACTTTTATGCCAGTATAACTTTTCTCGGAAATGAATACTTTTAAAGTTATAATCAAAAAACCAAGAAAAAAATCGAATTTTTCCTTAATTTTTTGACATTTTGATTATTTAAACAATGTTCCGGACCTTTTTGAGAGGGAGGATAACTCAAATATTATTATTTGATTCATTTTCAAGCAATTTCTGCAAAAAAATTTGAGTCACCTCTCAACGTCCAAATGTACTAATATTTTTATGTCTGTCTATTCCTACGTTTGACAAACTATAACTATACCATATACCTACCATATTTTCCCCCTATATGCTACTCGTATTATTTTAGTTATCAGTTCAGATTTTCGATCTGTATTGAATTTTTGGCTGCAGTCTTTTCTGAAAAAGCGGATCGGACAAAAGTAAAAAATCAAAATGCTTTAAAAAATATGCCACGAATAACGAGCGAAAGAAATAAAACAAATCTAGACCTTAGACGTTAAAAAGTTAAAAAAAAACTGTTCTAGTAAATAGAATAATATAGATATAAGACAAAACTGCAGAATACACGAAAGCCAGAAGGGAAGACATTGAAAATACTAAGACAAAAGGAAATTTAAAGAAAACCAAAACTAAAAAAATCAATCTAAAGATACTGTTGAACATACGAACATTTGAAAATGAAAATATACTAGTTACCATGGTTATATAGAATAATAAGGACAACGTCCTGAAGGACGACATAAGACCCATGAAATGAGTAAAAAATGGCAGAAATACAAAGAAAGGAAGAAAGATGTATTGAAAAAAAGGAAGACAAAGAAATATTGTTTATAGAAAGGCATGCTACTTTGATAGATCTCGGATATTGATTGCAAAATATATATTAACGTATTTTTGAAATAAAAAGGGCACTAGATATAACGATTAACTCTTTTATCTATTTGAAATAAAGTCAAGAACTATAATTTACTATTTGATCGCTCCTTCTAAAGGAAATTAGCACAATTATAAACAATTTATTATAAAGATAAATAATATTTTTCCACTACAAGTGTAGCCTTCACCTAAATAATGGAGCATGATTTAGTACATTGTCGTCGCATACAGATATTAAAAGTTAAGTCTTTAATTTATTGTTATTTATTCGCAATTATATGTAAAAACAGTAGATACACTTTTTAACGCCGTTTTTTAAATAAAAAAATGCGAAAATACTTCCTGGTTGATGACAATAAGGAATGTAATGAAATACCTGGTTTAAGTTGCTGTATATGCTATTTTTAGTGGGCTTTGTAGTTAAATAATTGTACCAAAAATAAGGTAAATGTGAAAATAGGTAAAATAACCATACTTTAAGATAAATATGTAATATGAGTCCTGTCTAATAACAACTCGCATAAAAACTTTGAATTTAAAAAAAAAATAGGGCTGCTCGCCATGCAAGGTCCAATGCTATCCCGACAGAACTCATCATCATCATTGGCTCTAAAACTCCTGGTGGATCTTGGCCTGTTCTAGAATCAGCTTCAATTCCTTCCTATCCTGCGCCTTGGTTTTCTAATTTCGTGTCTTCCACCTGGTCCTTAAATCTTGCTTTGGCCTGCCTCTTTTCCTCACTTCATCCGGTCTTTGGTTATAAATGTGACGGGTTTGACGGCTCCATCTCGTTCATTATCTCTAACTGCAGCCTGTTTATTTTGATAGAGCTGTCCACTGGGCTATTAGCTTAAAATAATTTCTGAATTTAATGGATTACCACGTAAACCAGAAGTGTAACAGGCGCAATCTTCCTTGATAGAAGCCAGCGTCTTGGGCCAAAAATGCTGGTGATGAGGTTAGCTAGCCATCCTAAATGTAGTTTAAGGGTATCCAAAGGATGCCGGTGACCAGTTTCCTATATCGCGGTGGGTCTAAGAATTTTATGGGGGGCTAGAAAGGGATGAGTTCGTACACGTCCTTCCATTTTTGCCCATTTTATGTGTTTTCTTTTTTTTTAAAACGATTTTACCTATTTTTATGTTCTTATTCCCTCGGTTTTCTGAGGACACTGTTTTTGAGAATGTTTTTTACATTTTATTTCAGTAATTTCTGTTTAACTTCTGAAAATAAGTATCTCTTTATTTCTTATACTGTCAAACTTTATTTGAGACTGCCGTTCTTTTAAATTGCTTTGATGGTGTTAATGTACATTCAAACTGTTTAAAGCAATACTTATCTGCGAACTATTCAAGTAGGTGTAAGTTATTTGTCTTGGAAGTTGATTCACTGAACACGTTTTCTTTATTGCACAATCTATGAAATTCCGATTTCATACCATTCGATTTGCCATTATGCTTTATTTCACCGAAACAGAAACTATTTTAGACCAGGGCGCATCTGTAAAAATATTAGTACATTTGGACGTTGAGAGGTGACTCAAATTTTTTTGCAGAAATTGCTTGAAAATAACTCAAATAATAATATTTGAGTTATCCTCCCTCTCAAAAAGGTCCGGAACATTGTTTAAATAATGAAAATGTCAAAAAATGAAGGGATAATTCGATTTTTTTCTTCGTTTTTTGATTACAACTTTAAAAGTATTCATTTCCGAGAAAAGTTTTACTAACATAAAAGTTGCGTAATTAAATTTCCTACAATATAGAATTAGTTAAAAATTTAAAAAATAGTCACCCTTGTTGCAAAATAGCAATAATTGCGAAAAAACCATACAAAAACAAGTGTTCGCATTTTACGTTTTTAAACCATTTATTGTACACTTAGGACCTTCATTTTTCACCCAAAAAAACTCTATGATACAGTTAAACAATACTGTAAATTTCATTAAGATTGGTTTAAAAGATTTTGCAAAATAAATTTTGAAATCCAGCTTTCGCAAAAAAAATTCATTTTTTCAAAATGTTACAGGACTGAAAATAAAGCAGATAGCAAGTTGAAATTTGTTTTGCATGTAGAAGTGTACTGTACCTTTCATTTGCAATTGCAAAATTAAAATCGATTAACTACCACGGCGTCAGAAATTTTTTTAAATAAACATTAATTATTGGTGCTACGCGCAGGACAGCAGATAGTTTGCTCTGATTGGGCATTCCAATGACCTTTGATAATGATTGATACATTTTTAATTTTTATTACATTTCGATATAAGTAAATAAATTTGTTTATTTGTTTATTTATTAAAATAAAAACACATACTCTATCCTTTGAAATAACACTTTTTTTAGCAAAAACTTTCTTTGTTCATATATTTTAACTTAGAGAATAAAAGTTTATTATTTTTAAACATATGCAATTGTTTAAACAATATTTCACAAACAATAATAAATTTAGTTTCATTTTTGTGGAATTAAAATATTAAAATACAACAAAATATAGAGTAAGAAAATAATATATTAGATAAAGATTGGAAGAAATTTTGGTAGAAATCAACTTGTGTGAATCGAACACCGCTGTCCTGCGCGTAGCACCAAAAATTAATGTTTATTTAAAAAATTTCCTGACGCCGTGGTAATTAATTGATTTTAATTTTGTAAATTGCAAATGAAAGGTACAGGACACTTCTATAACCAAAAAAAATTCAACTTGCTATCTGCTTTATTTTCAGTCCTGCAAAGTCCTTATTTTGCAAAATCTATCAAACTGATCTTAATAAAATTTACAGTGTTATTTTACTACATCATAAAGTTTTTCTGGGTAAAATATGAAGGTCCTAAGTTTAGCAGAAATGGTTGAAAAACGTAAAATGCGAATACTTGTTTTTGTATAGTTTTTTCGCAATTATTGCTATTTTGCAACAAGGGTGACTATTTTTTAAATTTGTAACCAATTCTATATTGTAGTAAATTTAATTACGCAACTTTTATGTCAATACAACTTTTCTCATAAATGAACAGTTTTAAAGTTATAATCAAAAAACCAATAAAAAAATCGAATTTTTCCTTCATATTTTGACATTTTGATTATTTAAACAATGTTCCGGACCATTTTGAGTGGGAGGATAACTCAAATATTATTATTTGAGTTATTTTCAAGCAATTTCTGCAAAAAAATTTGAGTCACCTCTCAACGTCCATCTCAAAACAGAGCCGCCCTGGACTATTTAGCTACAACTTTTATAATATGTATTGTAGGAAATTGTACAAAAATGTATACACGTTCTGCCAAATGCTCTATTAATGGGCGTCTTACTAAGTACAATTTTTACGTCGTGGTTTGAAGAAGATGGTATAGTTCCTTATAAAATATAAATATATACTCTAATCTATAGTGGGTGCCTGACCTTATCCATTTTGTATCAGTAGTCATATCCGCTATAAAGTTTTTTATAATCGTTTTATGACCAGATATTTCCTTTACTTGAATCATTAAATTAATATTCCTTAACTATACTCGTATAAGAAAAAACCACAAAACGTCTGACAAATACGTTAGAGATAAAGTGTTTAACGCGAATAAAAATATATTAATATAGACAAATGATTATGAGTTACGCCAGTTATAGCTAGTTCTAGTTACTAGTTGTTACGGTTTTTAATCTTGTTTCTCGTGCATTCTAAACAAATTGGTACTAATTACGTGTTTTGTATCGGTTGTTGGTAGTGATATATGCATATTATAAGATTTTTATTGTTGCTTTATAGGTTAAGAATGGAAATAAGGTATAAAAGACTCATGAAAAGTGTAAAGTCGACTCCAGCGATATATCGCCCGACCAAACTTTAGTCCCTACAAAAATAAGCGCGCATAATTTCCCATTATTTTTCTTCTGATGTCTTACGCTTATATAAATATGCATTACTTTTACTCCAAATATGCAGGTATTTTTTCTAAATTTGTCTAAATATGCAAATGCATATTAAAAATACTCAAAAATAAAACAATATATTAAGTCGTAAGATCTTCAGAAAAGTTGCCTTCAAAAATACGTACAACTTTCCTCAAACAATCGAAGCCCTCATTTTTTTCTAAAACATTTTTTAATTTATTTCTAATTGTAATCCCTGTATTTCCGGGAATTTTTTGACAATGAGCAGAAAAAGTGTTAACAAGATTAACCGAATCACTTCACTTAATTGTAAATTCATTTGTTCTAATGACTTTATTAGATCTGGTAAAAAACTAAAATTAACTTTTATGAACATAAGTTCTTTAGCAATTTGTACGTTACTTAAAGAACAAAGTACGTTACTTAAGCTGAAGAACAAAAGCGGAATTGTCTACAATTTGATGGATTCTTGTATTTTGATGCTTCTCTCTATGTCCGTTTTTATAGAAGTAAAAGCGAATTTGTCGAATAAAAACACTCCAGAAAAATTTCTTTTGTGGGACATGATGCTTTTGTTTGTCAGTTCCTCAGTTAAAAAATGAAATGTGAAAATGAATGTAACTTACGATTTTGGAACAGGCCTTGCAAAATACTTTGTCTCCACTTAGCTTTAACTCGGGAAAACACTTTATCCAAGCACTTTTTTGAATGGTAGACATATTTAAATTTAATATATACCAATCACTTCAAAAACACTAAATACGATACAACGTTTACTTTAAATAAATGTTGGCCGGAAACTGACAAAATAATTATTAGACCCTTAAATGCAGGTAGGTACCTACGACTTGCTACGCTAATAAAATAATATTTTTCTGGGAACACCCATAATTGTTAAATTCAGGTAGTAATGGGAAAGTCCAGATGAGCGATAGATAGATAAATAACGAGCTCGTTCATATCGAAGTTAAAAAATTCCAACTAAGAGAGGAAAATTTTAAACTTTTATATAATTTATTTTTAAAATTTGCAAAATAAATCGTGTTTAGCTTAAATATGCAATGTTGTGTTTGTTGTCTGAAAATATGCAATATATGCATCTATATGCACTTTGCATATATTCCGCTCTCTAGTTATGTGGAATGTCTCTTCCTCTAAAATCAGAATTTGCTCTCACTACATGTTCTGTCCATCTTTTTGCCATTTGCCTTGTTGTATGTATTCGTCTCCGTAGAAAGTTTTTTAGTTCCTGGTTATGTCTTTGTCTTCACTCTACTATTATCTCGTCTCGAGATATGCCCAAAGATCATCAGGAGGATCTTGTGTCCTAACACTAATAATTTTGTTGTTTCACGTGGTTGAGTGTCTACATCTCACTTCCATACATTACGGGGCGCATTATAGATTTATATACTTTTGTTTTAGCTGTCTTTGAGAGCAATTTTGATTTAAGTAACCTCACTATGGAGTAATACGCTCTATTTCCTGAAATGATTCTAGCTGCTACATCTTTTTCATAACTACCAAGTAAGTGTCTTAGGTATCTTTCTTGACCCTAAGGCCAGTTTTCCTGACATATAAATATTAATATTAAGCTTATAATATTAATTTGACCATGTTATTTATATAGAATATAAAATAGACAAGATAGAAATATAGAACAAGATCAACAGATTGGCATTACACTACAGAATTAACGACGTTCTACACCTTCGGCAAAGAATTGAGGATTTGCATGAAATTTTAGTATGTTATAGTTTACTTCAAAAAACTAAGACTTGATTTTTTAAAAATTGTTTTACCGTGCCGTTTAATTACTATTAAGGTTTAAAGTTAAGTTTTAACATGGGCTCTTATGGGAATTCTTAAAAAGTTAATAACTTTTGAACCAAATTTACGATTTTTAATTATTTGTGCTTAAATAAAAGGTTTTTTTGTAAGGAATAACATATTAAAAAATGAGAATTGTTTACCGTACCATTATTAAATAAAAGTGAAAATACTGTTTGGAAAATACTGTTTCTCTCTTAAAAAGTTAATAACTTTTGACCCAAATTTACGATTCTTAATTATTTGTGCTGAAATTAAAGGTTTTTTGTAAGGAATAACATATTAAAAAATGAGGATTGTTTACTTTACCATTATTAAATAAAAGTGAAAATACTGTTTCGAAATCATGTTTCGCTCTTAAAAAGTTAATAACTTTTGACCCAAATTTACGATTTTTAATTATTTGTGCTGAAATTAAAGGTTTTTTTGTAAGGAATAACATATTAAAAAATGAGGATTGTTTACCGTACCATTATTAAATAAAAGTGAAAATACTGTTTCGCTTGCATATAAGTTTCCCCCCTTTCCTCTGAGTGGCATACCCCGCAACGAAGGTGTAGAACGTCGTTAAGGCAAAAGAAGCTTCAACACACTGTAATAATTGTTAAATTTTCAAATTGAGTGCAAAATAAAGCTAGGTAATTTCTCGTGAGTAGTGAAGTAAGAGCAAGAAAGTGTTTCGATATGTTTCCCGCCAACGATATGATTTCACAAACAAGTTCAGTTGTTATTATGCCTATACATTCGTGTTTCATGCTAAAACGCACTTTTATCGGATTTCTTAGATTTCTACTTAATAACCCTAATAAAAATATCAGCTACCTATAACGCTGAATGAAAAAGAAGTATGTCAACATAATCGCTTAATAAAAAGGGTAGTTAAAGAAAAATCGATAGCGAAAGAAGTACATATTTAATATTTTAATAGCAGATATTAATTTTATAACTAAATTTTAATAGGAACCTAGAAATCTCATTTTCCTTGCATTTATATGTAAATAAATGGATTTAACAATATTTGTCTTGTTTCAATAAAAAAGGGGGTATTGGAACTTAAAAGCTGTCCCAAATGGGAAGTGTTATATAAACGACCGGACTAAAATGTCATATGTCACATGCCACACATGTCATATGCCATATGTCGGATGCCACAGTAATCCCTAACCTCCATTAGTGGAAACAGCACCCGAAGAAGTCACAATGTAAAATTAAAGTTAGCTAAACTGATCGAATACTCATATTTTGTTCTGTGCCAATCCTTTGTTCAGCTTAACGAGTTACAGCCCTTTCTTAAGTTCAAAGAACCCTCACAAACCACCCTTATAAAATATACAACCCTTAACTTAGCGAAACAGTGCTCTTTTTACAAATAATTCGCATTTTAGGGCCCATTAAAGTTTTTACAGCCCATAACCCTGCTCTTATATTTAAAAGAGGAAGGTGTACCGACATTCTTGTCTTGGCAATCCTGTTAGTTTATAAGGGTGCAGTTATAAAAGCCCGAGATTACTGTAAAATAATCTTAAGTGCCTTCCAAAAGTTAAAAGGCTTTAACCAGGAGTTTGATGAAAAGCCAGATGTTATTTTTACTTTAATATTTTATTCAATGACGGCGTTTTAAGTTAATAATCCAAATATATACCTACTGCAGATTTAGTTAATATTTAGTTTGTAAATCGGTATTTTCATGTATGTTAACAACACCAAAAAGGGTGTTTCTTCTAGTTACTTACACCTTTCATCCATATCTTATTGAAATCCTAACGTTCTCATGTAATACTATCTTTTTGTAGCTTATTTGATTGTTTTTTTTATAATCACTTATATTGTTAATCTGGTTTGGTTCAGCTCCTCCCTTTGTTTTTACCTATGTGTCTAATTACATCTGTTGTTCCAATGTTGTCTAGTTATTTCTTTACTTATTGTGTTGTGTTGTGTTGTTTTTCAATCATCAATCTAATACCTATATTTCATTTGTTTGTAACACAGTATTACACCGAAATTCGACAATTACCAAACTAATGAAAAAGCCGAATTTAGAGAAGAATTTAGAACATAATAACTATTAACATATTAATAGAAAAATCGAATGAATACAATATATCGTTGTCTAGATTGTGCAATGAAACAAGTAAATAAATCCAATATCTTAAGAGATATAAGAGAAACAGACACAAACAAGGTGGTATGGTGACCTAAAAAAGACTGCAGGAAAAGATTTGAAAAGGATGCGCAATTTTCGAGGCATAGCAGCTGAGAAAGAGAATAAAGGTAAAATAAATATACTCCCACTTTTTTGTATTAATAGTAAAACAGTGTAAAATCTGTGAAATGTTCTCTATAAATCATTTTCGTTAGTGGAAATTGAGAACTCCTTTAAAAATGGTACCAAAATAATATTCCTAATATCTTCTAAAACTCCTTTGTACATTTTATTTTTTTTTTTTAATGAAAATTCGTATTATATGGATTTATACAGTGCAAATACAATAGGTGTTAATAACAGGCCTCAAAGGCATCCAATAACCCATATGGTCAACCTTTTCCATCCCTTTTTTTATACCCACCGGAACCTTTTGAGTCCTTCTAGGTAAAAATCTCGGATTTCTCGTAAAATTTCGGCGAATGTACCGTTTTGAGATAAACCTTTTTTATATCTGATCTAGTGCAAAAAATGCAACTAACCTGCATCCAATAAATGTTTTATAACCCACCCTCTGGAGAAATTAAAATAACTGTGGAGCAGGTATAAAAACGTTCAATCTGCTACCTGTGGCTGACAGAACAAATGGTTATGCACCATGCATGTTATAACGGTAAACTTTTTAGAAAATAGGTCAAATATAACATATCTCTATCGAAAAATTTAAGGGGTTTTCAGAATCCTCACCTGGCGTTGACGATGTTAAAAAAATACTGGGTTAATGGTTTAATTTCTGATTTACTCTTGACATTATTCACGGTGAAATACACATTGAAATTCACGGACAAATATTATTCGTAACCTATACATGCAATTTGACATCAAGGGGACGAAAACGCACAGAATAATTTTCTCTACATAAACTACATTTTCACAAAATCTTATCATATTCACGAGTATATCCACAATTGACCAGATCCATCGAATAATGACTGAAATAGAGAATGCATTGGAAGGGGATAAAATTTGTTCAGCAGTATTCCTGGATATCGCAAAAGCATTTGACAAAGTATGGCACGACGGCCTGTTAATGAAGCTGAATAAAATATTTTCTATACAACTCATTGAAATATTGCAATCATACCTACATCAGCGAACATTTAGAGTTAAAATGGAAAACAATTACTCTGAGTAAAAGCCAATAAACGCAGGGTTTCCACAAGGTAGAGTTCTTGGACGAGTACTATATCTTTTGTATACATCTGACATTCCGGAGCGAGAAAACATTCAACTAACCACATTTGCTGATGATACAGCAGTCCTGGCAATAGGAGCAACTATAGAAGAATCAAGAATCTACGGTAAACCCACAAAATGCAGTTAATGGCATAGAACGCTGACCAAAAAAATGACGTATAAGGTTTAATGAACAGAAATCGGGCACGACTGAAAATAATGACAACTCTACCTTATAGATAATAGTCTACGACACGAGAAGTGCAGGGTAAATTGAAGCTGGAATTACAAAAAAAAAATTGTATGTCTTTGTACTCACTTTATAATGCTCAAAACATTACGGGATCTGGATTTCAATGCATATTTTTTTATAATTCTCATTTCAAAGAGATGTGTTGTTAATGACAGTATAGATTTTGGGGGCGACCCATTAACTTTACTAACAAAAAAATTGATTATCTTCCATTTATCTTAACCAAAGCATTGTTCCTAAAGTCGAATCTATTCCAAATGCAATTAAGAAAGTCGTCAGGGGATATGAAGAGAGGCTCCATAAGCATCCCAACCATGAAGTACTTCAGTTTTTTGTCAGCCAACCGCACCCAGATGAGAAAGGCTCAAGAGGACTAAACCCTTCGATCTTGTGTAATGTGAGAAGTTGTACAAGGCTAAGTTAGTGTTGTGCATTATAGCCACAACAAGAACGTAAGCAGATAGTGAACAGCAGAATCAGTGCAGTGCTGAGTAGCCACAACAAAGAAGTGGCCATTTCATGTCAAAAAAAGCTAGGATGGACCAGGTGACATCTAGATTACAAACAGTTTTAGGAAAATAAGAATAAAAAAAATGCTGATTAATCCTGTAGGTTAGGTGGATTCTTATTGTTTAAAAAAATATTCACGAGTACTAATTTATAAAAAAATCCAACTTTATAAAATAAACCCCACTTTATGATTCAAACCCCGCAAAGTGTTGAAAAGGGATTATGGAATACTTATATAATAACGAATTCAGCCATCTATATAACGAACAAGTGTTTATCGTTTCATTTACAAAATATAAAGCTGTCATGTAGGTATACATAAATCCAACCCGTTTATTTTTATAAGTTTCCTCTCGCCATTTTTCACACCACACATTTATTTGTTAATAAAAGAACAAGACATAGATCATCAGAAAAGGAGATGGCAACAACTCTCGCTTTCGAAGTTGGCGTTGAAATTGCTGACGTCACAGCGCGGTAGACATATTGATTTCTGACGTAATGAGAGTAGACGCTTCCGGGCAAGCGAAAAAATATTTTCAGGGTTTTCTGGGAAATCGACTAAAGTGTTTTTCGCCAAAATATTTTTTTGTTGTCGGTTAACTAACAAAAATTTTAAAAACAACTGATTTAAGTATGCTCAACCTCACGTGAAATAATATTGTGAAAATATATAAGTGTATTGGAAATGGCTATATGTATTTGAAGAAAAATCACTATTTGTCACATTTGGAGAAAAATCACATGTATTTGTCACTAGAAAAATCACAAAATACATCTTCTGTTTTGGTTGATTATGTCGACCTTCGACGGTAATCCATAAATATTATATTATACTGATCGTCGCTAAAGAGTTCTAAAAACAACTGTTTTTTATATAAAAGCAAGCTAAAAATCTAAAAATTAAGGGAATAACGCAGAAAACACAAAAAATCGCCGATAAAACTTAATAAACCTATGAAATGCCAATAGTGTCAAAATTTAATAAATGTCAATAGTGTCAAAATTTAATAACAGTGAAGTAAACTTGTCTGAGGCTGCACCAAATACGAAACAAGCATTACGGGGCGGTAAATTTGAATTACTCATCCTAGTTTAAAAACAGGGTATAGTATAGCACTGACTTATTAAGGTTCATATTATAACAAAGTTTTAGGAATACCACTTTATCATACTAAATTAAAGCGATATGGGCAAAGCAGTAAAGACTGTTACAGCATCGGTAAAAAGAGCATTGTAGTCTTCAAAAAGAACATTGAGCAAGCTCTTCATTCTTCTTTAATCCTATCAACAACTGCGCCAATTCTTCAGTATAAGCCTTTTGATCAATTGGTATAGGAACATCCAATGCAAAAAATTAGAGCAGGAGTATTCGCCGCAATGTTAAGCGAGTAAGGAACTGCACCCATTGTAAAAGATAATCCCAAAACACTTGTCATAATATCTCTAAAATGTCTTCTTCCTTGAGAAAAAGAAAAATCGAGAATCTGTTTTTGTGCTTTATATCTATACAGTGCTAATTTTCATTATGCTATGTAATGTATTTCAATTAATATAAACATAGACACTGTACTTACACTGATTTTTTTAAATATGTAGGTATATATCGGAAATGTACACGAGATATTCGGAAAGATATATTTAACGTTAATTTTATTCCACAAAACACTATTTTGGTATTTAAATTTCATATCTGTTGGCAAAAAAGTAAATCAGCGAATTTTATTATACAACTGGTATGTGGCGAATTCCTAAATACTTTATTTATATTTCCACAGGAAAGCAGTGGCAGCACATTTTTAATCCAACAAATGAATCGAAGATTCGTGATAAAATACGATGACATGATAATAATCTAAAAAGTATCGATAAAGGATTGGAGAGATCCCAAGTGTGATAAGATGAGAACCATATTAAAAGTACAAAAACTGGAACTGATGATGAGGTGAGGGACAAAGAAAAGGTTGTTTGGTATAAAAAAAACTATGAGGACAGCCAACAACAAGACAAACAAGACGTTTTACGAAAATAAACTTTAACAAGAACTTCAGCAAACGAATTGGCATAAAAAAAGAACATTTTTAATTACTGTGATGGCAATCCTTAAAAATAAAATAAGAAACGGTGATGTTTGGAGAAACAAACTGTTGGAGAAAAGAGAAAAAGAACCTGTATATAAGAAATGATGATGACAATGATGAGTCAAAGGAAGTTATTTGCAATTCCAATGAATGAAAATCATAAAGCACTGTATTATACAATTTTCTTAACGTGGCACTAAATAAATGAAAGCATAATCCTACAAAATATTTCTTGATACAGTGAATAATGAGATTCATTTTCAAAACACAGTAACCTCGTTTTTTGTAGAATTTTTGAGTCAATTATAACAAACATATTTTTATCATGTATCTATTTGTTTTCTCGGCGATAGTGTTCCGATATTTTCATATATTAATCACTTCATTTTGGATTAAAACCTTCCGTTTCGTAAAATGATCGAGTATCATCATGTACCTAACAAGTTTTCCCCGCCTCTGTCACGGGCGTCAGATATCAACGCGTTAGGAATACCAATAAATCTTTCAAGGAAAAAATATTGTTGTATAATACTCAGTTTTTGTTAATGTTTCCGGGAAGACTTATAAGTAGTCTGGATAATGGGTTTATTACGAGTTTGGAATTGCACATGACTAACGAGGAAATCGTTATGGATCGGTTTAGTGTAATTTTGACCACAACAATTAATTATAAATATCAAAATAGAAAAAAGTTAGTTTTACGGGAATCTGTATTAAAGAACCACCAGTAGAATGCATGTTTATATAAAAATTTCACTATTTTATAATCAAAAAACAGTTGAAAAATTAGATAAGGAAGCAAAGAGAATATGGCTAGAGATAAACCAGCACAAAACATAATATATGATGATAGGGAAGGACGCCACAACCATAGCCACCTTTACTTAACAAGCCATGAAGTTGAAATTTGGCAACATCTATTGGTAGACCGATTAATTCTGACAGTTCTCATTTGTTTTTAAATAATTTTCACTGTATTTACAGAGAAACTGAAATATTTTACAATATTTCGTGCTCTAAATTATAAAGAACATTTAAAGGTATGTTATTAAGATGATTTTAGTTCAATATAATATATCTTTATATAAACTTGCGTGCATATAGAAATCCGTCCACTTAAAAATTTTGTCATTTTTAATGTCTTATATTTCCTAAATCTTTTGGCAGATTTAAGTGATTTTTTAAAATGTTATAGTCTAATTCTTTACAATACCGCTGTAATAATATTGTTTCTAACCAGTTAAATTGTTATGGTGTACCGGGCATTTATAAAATACTGAAATTAAAACCCAACTATAGACTCCGGTTTTCTTAACGTTCTGTTTTTTTGATTAATTCGCTTATGTTTAACAACTAGATTTGTTCTTTATCAATTCAGGGTGTTTCTAAATAAGTGCGACAAACTTTAAGTGGAAAGGAACAAAATGTAAAATTTTGACGCCTGTATTTTAAATGTAATCATTTTTTTCGAATCCTGAGAAAACTAATAAGTATTTTTGAAAAAAATTTAAACGCAGAATGAAAGATTACTTTATTGCCGAGGGCAGAAAGTCCCTTAGAATGAATAAAATGTTTTTTTTTTAATGACATATTTGAAACTAAAAATCACATTAAATTTTCTTAATTTTTCACCCCTGTAACTTATTAAAATAAACATAGAAGTTTTCAGGGACTTTCGGCCCTCGGTCCTAACGTAATCTTTCATTCTGCGTTTAAATTTTTCAAAAATACTTATTAGTTTTCTTAGGATTCGAAAAAAATGAATCCCGTTTATATTCTTGTTATTGCTTTTTTTTGTATAATAAACGTTACTTACAAGGAATTACTTTTAATATTATTTTGTACAAACTTCTAATTAATAATATTTTCTTATTCGACTCAAAAAATACTATAAATTTTACCAGAATTTGTACTTTAAAATCGTAGTTTCGAAAGCGGTAGTCCGAAAGTCGGACTACGGACGTCATCAATTGCGACGTTGCCTTTTTCTCTTCATGGCTTGTAAAGTAAAGGTGGCTATGCCACAACTCAAAAATATCTAATAACACAGAACCATAAATTCGAATATGCATCCACCTTTAGCTACTTGGAATTAACAATAGGGAAAACCCAATAAGAGAGAACAGAGGAAAGGATTCTGAAAGGCAGAAAAACGTATGGAATGAATAGAAATCTGCTGAGAAGCAAGACTCCTAAGTACGGGACCAAAGATGAACCTATGTATATAATATGACCTTAATAAGACCTGTTGTTACATATGGGATGGAAACAATGACGGTTAACAAGAAATGGGAAAATAGTCTTCTGAAATTTGAAAGAAAAATAATGAGAACGATACTGGACCACAATGTAACAAGAGATAGAGAAATAAGAATGAAAACAAATTCCGAAATTGAAGAAGAATTAAACGGAGAAAATATAAAATGTATAAACATTTTCAATTTCTTTGCAACAGGAAAATGCAGCAGCTGCATAATAATCTTCAGCAGGAAGAGTCTATACCGGTTTCGGAGGTCTTTTCCCCCTCACCAGTAGTCCCATATCCTCTTCTCTCCGACTTATCCACGCATCATACTTTGGGCCTTTCCGAATTGCATAGAAAGAAATGTCACGGATGAACTAGAGCCATCTACCCAGAAAATATAGTTTGATACATAAAATCTCTTCGCTTAGAATGGATAAGACATATACAGAGACGCCCACAGTTAAATATGTCGAGAAGGATGACTAACTGGACTCCGCTATGGCCCAGGTGTAGAAGAAGGCCTAGAGGAAGATGGCTGGATGATGTAGACGAAGATATAAGAACAATTAATGTCTGGAATTAAAGTCTGGAAAGTTCAGTGCAATGACAGGAACACAGGAAGAGATGGAAAAGAATCACGACAACACCAAAGACACAGCAAGCTTTAGAGAAGTAATCCACCTCACCCAAGAATAGGATTCAGAACGCACTGGCCTTAGTTACAATCCCTAGGGATTTAAAGAAAGTAACTTTTCAAAAACTGGTCTGGAATCAAATTAAGTTTAACAAATTTTTATAAGCGATTAACAGTTCTAACAATAACCGCCAGATACGTACGTCACCCGTTCTCATAAAAAGTATTTTTCGACTTGATTTGTATACTTATAATTCACATTAAAAACTTCCTCGGCATTTAATAAACAATACGGAAAATGTGCCAACTTTTTAACCAGGCGGAAGATATTTTTGAACTGCGGTAGCAAGTACATTTTCAATTATAAATATCACCAACACGTGGCGATTTTTCAAAAGTTTCATTAGTGCTTGCACGCTTTCATGTGGGATACAAATTCATTTTTCAGTTATTTATAAGATTTTGCTTTCCAATAATTTAATAGCCCGTAATCAATTATATTAATTTATTATATTGCTACTCTGTATGTCATACGATCAGTAGCATAAACATGAACATATCAATGAAGAAGACAAAATAATGACCATAGCTAGAAAGCTAGTAAGATGAAAACCTTTAACAATTGTTAACAAAACAGAATATATACATAGGTTGTTCTTCGTATGACTGACTCTCCACGTGTTGTTATTAGTTTTTGCCAGACTTTTATATTTCGTTATATAAAAGACATCTTTAATGTATCATTGAGTCTCCATGAGTTGGTAGCTTTCATTCTCAGGATGGTCGGAGGTGCTACCACTGAAATCTGGAATTGCATCGAGAGAAGACCAGTAAAATTCTCTATTTTTTATAGTTTTCAAGGCTCTAGTGATACTCCGTAACATTTTTAACGCCTCTGTAGTCTTTTTCGGTACCAATCACCATTAGTTCATACCAGATTAGTACATTTTTTCTTTAAATGTAAACTAATTGTTGACACGGTACTAGCACTGCCCTACACGTGGACTTAGGTGATTTTTGTATTCAGTCTTCTAATTGCATTATTCTCAAGAAGCTGAATTGTATGTAGCTGTTCAATATGTTCTCACCTTGTCACGATGTTTGAGTTGTTGATATTGGACTAAACCCCCACAGACAAACGGAAATAAAGAAACCGGCAGCAACATGGATGAAGGGCACCACCAAGGTGAAGTCTGAAAGAAATCTTACGGAAGAAGACTGCCAAAATAGAAAGGAGTGGCTATTAGGAACGGATAGCTATATTACGCTACGAAAACAGTTTTAATAGATATAAGTACTTGATTTAAGGAGTGTACTTAAAAGTATTTTTCCTGCTAGGTTAATAAACAAGCTGATTTTTCAACTCTCTCATTGCTGACGATTTGCTGTCTGTATCGACTCAAGTCTTGAATAATCCTTTTGGCATGACTCCCTGGTCTAACGGGTAAAAATATTCATTTTTTCAGTTGGCCAGCGTGCGAAGTATTAACCAACAGCTTAAACATCATGTGCTTGACCTCAATATCCATGCAGTAAATTGCATCAAACATTTTTTCAGTCAAAACACGTCTTCGTGATAAACGTTTGTTTAAAAAACCCATTCGAAACAAATAACAAAAAAAAGAGTTGAGCTTGCTATTTAGATTAATTACGAAGACTTTTATTTAATCACATCTTGCGGATGTTTTGCTTTTAAATCAAATACTTATTGTGTAGCGGAAAACTCGGAGTTGATAAACTAGGGATTATACTAAACATTATTAAGGTTACATCTTGTGTCTTTAGATCTATAAGATCAAAGAAACTTTTGACCTGAATCAACGCTAGATTTTTGGAATCTAAACAAATCATTTAAGAATCTTACTATAGACTTTTTCTTTCTCTTTTTTCCTTTAGTACCTATGTCACATCTCACACGTTACTTTCATAAAATGACGTTTCGTTAATTTTATGTTTTTGACTACCAATCGTGGTGTCCATTGTAGAATGATTTATTGATAGTCATAGGTACTAATCTGTATTCAGACATTCTGTCTGTTTGGTTGACCATCCCGTGCTTCTTTCATCATGCTCATTTTTTGGTGTTCGTTGACTTTTTATTTTTAGCTTTGTCTTACAGGAAATATCATGGTTTCCATTGGAGAATTACACAAGCCTGAGGCCCAAAAATAGAGTCAACTTTTCCGAAGGCTTTTGGTGCGTTGAATACGAATCTGAACACAGAGCACGCCAAATAGAATTCTATTTTGCTGACGTCACAAAATAGAATTCCTTAATGCGAGAATCGACGGTTGCTAGGCAACGTGACGTCACTAAAATAGAATTCTATTAGGCGTGCTCCCGCACCTGAACTCCATATTGCTGAAATGACTCTGACTGGTTTCTGAGCTATCCTATCCTAAAAGTGCAAAACTTTTGGTCATTTTAAGGATATGTTTTGGTCAAATTTTGTCGGCGTTTTATTTTTTGTTCTTTTTTAATTTTTTTGTTGTTGTTTTTGTGTTCTTTTGTTGTTTTTTTGTTGTACACACTGATCGGTCTTAAGATGTTTCTTCTAGTAGTTGTTCCATACCACACTTCTTGTAATCACATAATCTATGACCTTTTTGCAGTTTGATTATTCTTTTGAATCATGCACAGTTTATATACAATATACAGGGTGTCCCGAAAAGATTGGTCATAAATTATACCACACATTCTGGGGTCAAAAATAGTTTGATTGAACCTAACTTACCTTAGTACAAATGTGCTCATAAAAAAGTTACAGCCCTTTAAAGTTACAAAATGAAAATCGATTTTTTTCAATATATCGAAAACTAATAGAGATTTTTTATTGAAAATGGACATGTATCATTCTTATGGCAAGAACATCTTAAAACAAAATGATAGTGAAATTTGTCCACCCTATAAAAATTTTATGGGGGTTTTGTTCCCTTAAACCCCCCAAACTTTTGTGTACGTTCCAATTAATTCATTATTGTCGTACCATTAGTTAATCACAACGTTTTTAAAACTTTTTTTACCTCTTAGTATTTTTTCGATAAGCCAGTTTTTATCGAGATGCGGCTTATTTTTTAATATATTTACATAAAAAATTTATGGGGGTTTTGTTCCTTTAAACCCCCCAAATGTTTGTGTACGTTCCAATTGAACTATTATTTTGGTACCATTAGTTAAACGCAGTGTTTTTAAAACTTTTTTGCCTCTTAGTCTTTTTTTGATAAGTCACCTTTTATCGAGATGTAATAAATATACTATATAAATAAAATATACCTAAAAATGTAAATTATAAATAAATTTTCAGATTATTAACAGGTCTCTATAATCGTACTTAACCATATACAAATATGTTGTGGATTCGACAAATATTCAAAATATCTCGATAAACAGTGGCTTATCGAAAAAGTACTAGGAGGCAAAACGTTTTAAAAACATTGTGTTTCACTAATGGTGTCACAATAATAATTTAATTGGAACGTACACAAAAGTTTGGGGGGTTTAAGGGAACAAAACCCCCATACAATTTTTATGGAGTGCACAAATTTCACTTTAATCTTTATTTAAGATGTTGCTGCCATAAGAATGCCACATATCCAGTTTCAATAAAAAATCTCTAAGAGTTTTCGATATATGGAAAAAATCGATTTTCATTTTGTAACTTCAAAGGGCTGTAACTTTTTTTGTGTGCACTATTGTATATAGGTAAGTGAGGTTCAATCAACCTATTTTTTACCCCAGAATCTGTGGTATAATTTATGACCAATCTTTTCGGGACACCCTGTATATTAGATTTCTATTGATCTTTGAGCCCTATTTTCCTTTTTTGAAGCATTCCTTAGTTAGTGTCGAGACTATAGTCTCTGTGTGAGTTTTAAAGCAGAAACAAGTATTGAAATTATTGTTTACAAAACCATTTTATAAAAAGATTTAAAAAGTCTGTTACAATCAATTACATGCATTGCATACAACCTTTTTGTACATCCTGTATAAATAATCTAGGTGTTTATATCTTGGAAACGATTTCGACATGGTGGGTTGCACACTTCTCATTCTTGGCAACTACTCAATTCGATTGTATCGTTTAACATCCTATTCTTAAAAAGGGGAAGTTGTATAAGTATTTCCGGGTGACTAACAATACGTTTTTATGCAGATATATCATACACAACCCTTTGTGCATGATGCATGTTTTATATTTATTTGAAGTAATCGTTTTGGGAGTCTGTATTAAGTACAATTTCAGGAGTTTTTTTTACATGACTATGAATAATATGAATATTATATTAATTTTTTTTCTATACTTGACATGAAATGTCATAATTTGCCACCTCTTGTCAGTTGCTGAAACGTCAGGGGGGGGGTAAAATCTATTTCTATGCGGTCGATGACGTCAAAAATTTATAGACTATTAAGTACCATAGTTGATCACTCCTATTTTTTATTAATTGAAGGAAAATTACAAGTATTTAATGTACAGTTAACACAACGATCAGTTTGTTTAGTGCTTTCATCACTGTTCATTTCTCTTAGATTTTGCTAAAGTTTGACACATTTTGTGAAAAGTACCTACTTTGAGATAGAATTCAATTTTTTTTTCTGATTAAAAAGTAAGACTCAACGCAATTTTAGTCAACCCCCTTCCCCCACCCCTGTTTTTAGGGGTTTTGAGGGATTTTCTTCATTTTATAGATCAAACTAGATCAAATTAAGTTTTTTTATATTATGTTATAAATAATTAGAAGTAAGTGAGTCCTTCAGAAATTCAAAAATTGGGCAGAACGCCTTTAAACCCCCCAAAAAACCATGTTTTTTTTAAACTCGCAAAAACTAGCAAAAAACGTTGAAAAGCATGTTATTTGGAGCGTTTAAATCTCCCAATTTTTGAATGTCCTAAATGACTCATTTATTTCAAATAATATGTAACCTATAAAAAAACCTTGATTTGATCTATTTTGAAGTCTATAAAATAGAGAAAAACCCCAATACTCCTATAAAACCAGTTTTACTGTTTTTGAAAGTGTACAAACAAAAAAAATCTGAAAAAAACCAGAAATACATTTTGATAAAATCAAGAAATTAAAAAAATTAGGCCTGCAGCCACTTCCAAAAAAATGTTATACGCTCTATTGCAAAAAAGAAGCATTTTTACATAGGTGATATAGGTCCACTCAACCTACGGGTCAATAAAAAATAGACAAGTTTTGTAAAAGCCCCAACTATGCATGTGAATTTTTGGAAATTTTTAAATTGATTAAAATACCTCCGGAAAAAAATAACGAAAAATTTAAATCCTAATACTCCCACCTCAAGAATTTCATCACTTGCAGCGCTATCAAAAAATTCAAATTAAAATTGTGCAAGCAATTTTATATGATTCAAAGGTTTATCTCGATGGTACGCAACCCGTTCCGGCGTAAATCAGCACGCACAATAACCGGAAGTACCGGAAATAGACGCTAAGTGATGTAACAAAACAATTGATCGCTTATTTTTGACGGAAATCCTAATCGAGTTAACCTTGGCGCGGCTACCGCACGTCACTTTCACTGCAAGGAGCATTTTGGCAAGCCGGCAATTGTTTTATAATATGGAGGTCGAAGTCAAATGGCTGGCTATGAAATGGAGGTGTATTTAGCGGCTGTCTCACTCTATACTGACCCAAATTCATCTCATTACTACAAAGTAGAATGCAAAAAATATCTTAAAGGTGGTTATATAAGAACGACGTCTTAAGAAATCGTAAATCACAGAGAATCGGTTTTTTTTGGGTTAATGTGTTTACAATTTTTGATGATTATTTTAATAGTTGGTTCGGTCCAATTATATTAAGTAATATAGTGTTATACCCCATTCCACGAATATACGTCTGTTTTGTATTATCGCGACAACGAATATATGTATATTACTGTGCAAAATATGAAGAACGAAAGTAAATTGCAAATTATATTGTTGTTTATTGGAGTAATTATTAGAGCAAAATACTTTCGTACTTCTTATGTTGCACACTAAAATATTCGTTGTCGCGATAATCCAAAACAGACGTATATTCGTGGAATACACCATAAAACTCCCACTACCGCTTTTATAATAAAAACAAACGATTATCATATAAAATAACGAAGTAAAAATGACATTATCATCAATCAGTCCTTATTTCTCCATTGCTGAACATGGGTCTCCTCCAGATATTTCCCTCTTTTTCTGTTCTGCGCCTTTGCTGTCTATTTCATCACAATTCTTTTGAGGTCTTTGGTCTTTCGCGTTGGAAGTCTTCCCCAGCTTCGCTTCTTTGCCCGTGGGCTCCACACGCAATTTTTTTTGTCCACCTATCGTCTTTCATCACTAATACGTTCGACAATGTCTTTCACTCCAGTTCGTATACGAACTTCCTCTTTCTTTAGTCTATTCCTTAAGCTTATACCAAGCATTGATCTTTCCATTTTACGTTGTGTCCTTCCCAATTTTTCCGCTGATGTTTTTGTGAGAGTTAAGGTTTTTGTAAGAAAGCAACAATGACAGTACAATTGGAAGAAACCACAAAACCCATACCAATTAACAGAGGAGTGCGACAGGGAGATGTTATTTCTCCTAAACTATTTACATTAGCACTGGAAGATGTTTTCAAAACAATGGAATGGACATGGAAAGAAACTAAACCACCTAAGATATGCAGACGATGTAGTATAGTCATAGCATCAAGTTTTGAAGAACTACAAACCATGCTAACCGAACTAGCAAATGAATCCGAACAAATAGGTCTAAAAATGAATTTTGCCAAAACAAAAACAATGACAAACACACAAGACAATAGAAACGTAATACTAAACGACACCACAATAGAAGCGGTTAATGATTATATATATTTGGGACAGATGATAAAAATAAATAAGGAAAACCAAACAGCGGAGGTAAAAAGAAGGGTCAGATTGGCCTGGGCAGGATGTGGAAAATTAAAATGGGTCCTAAAGAATAAAAAAATACAAGAATACTTAAAAACAAGAGTGTTTGATCAGTGCATACTCCCAATTCTCACATACGCATGCCAAACATGGACCTTGACCAAGGCAAACATGGATAAAATAATGAAGACACAAAGAGCCATGGAGAGAGCAGTGTTAGGAGTAAAATTGACAGACAAAAAGCAAAACAACTGGGTCAGAAATAGAACAAAAGTCAAAGACGCAGGCCAACATATAGCCAGGCTAAAATGGAGCTTCGCAGGTCATAACGCTAGACAAACGGACAATAGGTGGAATAGCACGATACAACAATGGAGACCATGGACAGGAAAGAGAGCAAGAGGACGACCCCAGATGAGATGGGGAGACGACATTAAAAAGATAGGAGGAACGACACTAAACAGAAGCGAATGGAGGAAACTGGGGGAAGCCTATGTTCAAAATTGGACGAATTAAAGGGCAAAAGAAGAAGAAAGAAGAAGGTTTTTGTTCCGTATGTAAGGACTGGTAGAACACACTGGTTGAAAGCTTTCCTTTTTAGTGGATTGGGCCATATGTTATTCTTTTGAGTAGTCACATGTGAGCTTTAATGACATAAAGTAGTCAACAATTATATTCCTTGAGACCTGTATAACTTTTCTGGTTCCTTCATTGTTTAAAAATGTATTTACTTGATCGGAAGAAACTAGCAAAAAAAGATTATGAAGTTTCTTCCTATTCTAATATTGACTTTTTTCGAAATATCCTGGGTCACAATTTTAAGCAGCAGTTGAAACTTTTGTTTTTTGGGTTAATTTTGTGATACAGTTTATTGAGTAGTACTAGACTCACTGTAACCTGTCCCCCTTGAATTTATAAGACTGTATGTAGAAGGGTATTCTCATGCGATGTTATCCATATCTCTTTATTTACGATAATATCTGCTAAGCAAGTAATTAGGAAACGGAAGTGAGGCTTCCGTTTATTAATAGTGATGTATAAGTGCATGTTTACATTAAGATTAGTTAAAAAGGAATGGACTTCACAATTGGGAACACTTTGTCCCCTATCTTTTACAGACCAGTAAATATGACTCGGACTATTCAAATCAATCATGTCTTTGATGGGAAATCAAACAGTGCACTTGAACTTGAACTAGTAATTCTAGACGTATGTGTAATACAAACTAAAGAAAAACACAAACTCAAATATCAAATACAATATGCAGTACCTATTCAAAATCATTTTAAAAACTGTAGTTTTTAGCTTTAGAAGTAAGGCAGACATATACCGAATATACTTAGTAGAATGAGTCTTCTTCTTCTTCAACCATTTTCCATCCATTAGGTGTCTCCCCGTTGCTTCCATCTGTCTGTATCTTGCGCCAATATATTCCACTGTTTGCCTGCCACTACTGTTTCTAGATGTCATCTACCCATCCCTTTTGAGGTCTTTCCATGTCTCTTGTCGTCCTCGTTGGTCTCCAGTCTAGTATTCTCCTAGGAATGAGTCTAGTGGAATCAAATACAACTGAAGAAGCACTCTACTTCTTATTGAGTTACCAAGAGAAGTTTGAACATGCTTGTACTTGATCGAATCAAGACTTAAAAAATGGATTCTTGACAACAACTGACAGATGACTGGTATAAAAGTTATGTGTGAGAAAATTATAAAATCGGAAATGTTCTGCTTTTGGTTCCAAGAAAACAAAAAATTAGGCAGCCTCTGAAGAAGTGTATCTGGAAAAATTCTGGTATACTTATATAATATGTAAATTTTTATATTATATAAATATTATAATATATAAATACATAAAAAATAATTTTATATAATATATAAAATGAGTATTTTAAGTATTAATTCCTGCAAAATATTTATGATAGGGATTTTCTTACACAATTAGAATAATTTTCACAATGATTGAAAAACCCAACTTATTAAAACTGTTCTTCGTAGTATGTTTTAACCAAATTATCGTAGAAAAACCCGCATATTGTAAAATATCATTTATTCTTGAAAATTATATTGGTGTAAAATTACATATCTAACCACCTTTTGGGTTATATCTACAAAATTTATATTTGCCTGCCTGTAGGCCTGAAAGTAACAGGGGTAGATCCAAAAATGTCATTATGTAACGAGGCAAAAAATATGAAAAGTAGCTCAGAGCTATTTATTCGCAAAAATATTGTATATTGGAAGTATCTGGTATATTTTTTACGCCTAGAAGCAACGGTTTGAAATATAGTATCTTCCTCTTTTGTAGAAATGTTGTAATAACACCACATTCTGCCAATAAAAATAAACACACAATATTTCAGGTAGTCTGATTTCCTCAATCAGTTATATACATGTCAAATCGTATTTGAATGCCCGTGATAAATTTGAATCAACGTAGAGACTAGTTTTTGGCAGACTGAAATGTAAATAAGGAAATATTAAATAGAACTAAAATAAATCAAGAAAATAAGGAAATAGAAAGGAAATAACAAGTATATTTTTTATAAAACATTAATTAAATTAGCCAATAATAGTTTCTGTAATGAAATTCTTCATTTCTTTAATTATTCTGAAATAATAGCTTCTGAAATGTCACGTCTAGAGTGAGATTAATCTAAACCTACTCAATATTCCTGTTCAATACAAGAGAAACCGCAAGTTTGGACATTTGGTTGACGCACTTACTCAGGTGGGTAAAGCTGCGCAGCTACCAGGCTTGGCAAAGGTAGCAACGATATCTCTTGGAGTTCCGAGGGTCGAAAGGCTCAAAATAATGTGAGTTTACTAGGCAATCAGAGTTCGCTACGGTGGAATCAATCCTTGCCAGTAGATCAGATCTTTAGACAGACAAACGTGGGTATTATAATCTTTTCGATGTTCGAACACGGAATTATCTGTAGACGGCAAGCTGTTGTACTTGGTAGAGCAGTTTCCACGCTGCGATCTATTGAGACTCAGCGCTCAACTTGAGGGGTTTGTCTTGTCGGTTAAACCAGACCCCAGGTAGATATGACTCGAAAAAGCGGAAACTAAAATTAAAACATGCTACAATAAAATGGACAGCAGAATGATCAAAATAATTTACAAATCAAAATGACAAGGAAAAGAGGAAAAGGAAGATCTAGGAAATAATAGACCAGATGGAAAAAATTAACAAGTTATGGAAAGAAAACAAGTGTATCCAAGTAGACATTAGCAGAATAATCAAATTATTCTACAAATCAAAAAACCGTAAGGAAAAGAAAAGAAGGAGGAGCTAGAAAATAAAAGAATGATTGATACAATAACTATTTTATGGAAATAATTTTAAAATCGGTTAAGAAATAAGAAAACACCCTACCCGTGCCTTCCAAGGTGGACAGAGTGACTTTCTCTGAACAAAGAAGCAGAGCAACTACCTGTATGTTCAAGCAATCAATCAATAGCAACAGTATTTGTCATATTAGCATACATTGCGATTTTGAAAAAGTATCACACGATTATGCAATCATAGTGGCATAGTAATAAATTCTTTACATGTTTTTGCTGGCAAGCAAAAACTCTAGTTTATTTACTATTTTTACATGTCCTCATTTTCTAATTTTTAATGTTTCAAAATCTAGGAAGCTGATTTTCTAGGAGATCGAGATATTTTTTCATTTAAGCGAAATTTACACCACACGTCAACAACTATATTTACTGCACTTGCCATGTTGCCAAATCGCGCTCAAAATGGAGATTTTTACGGAACTTATGTCATTTTCTACAATTTTGTGAGTTTCTTACTTAACCCTTTTGCTTGAAAGCAACAAATTTATTACGAATTAAAACCCTAACGCTGTTTTGTTAGAGTCGACACTTTATATATTCCCATATTTTCTCCACCATCCCATTTCGTGATACCCATTACCTCATTTACTCTAACATTCGAGACTTTCACCTAGTGAATAAATTTATTAAAGTGGATATGGTGATGAAAATGTCAGCTCGAGACTCATTTCGTTAAGAATTGATATCCCTCATATTCCTGAAATATTTAAAAGGCGGCAACACTGCGGCTTGTTTAATGAATTTTTAAAGCGATTTGATGAGTGTTACAAGGTTGACTCCTCGCATCATTTTGAAACTTGTGTGAGATTTTTGTTACGAAATTATATGGGAAATGTCAGAATAACTAGGACAGCAGCTTTGCAAAATAAAATTTATCTTTTAGGTAATCGGGACCATTATCAGGTGAAGAGATAATTAAAACAACATTATTTTATTGATTTTACCGAGATGTGCTTTTGTTTTGTCTGTTTTGTCGATGTAAGATTACAAGCCTTCAGTTATAGAATTTAATGTTGCTTGTACAGAGTAAGTTTTATACAGGGTGTAACAAAAATACAGGTCATAAATTTAATCACATATTCTGGGACCAAAAATAGTTCGATTGAACCTAACAAACCTTAGTACAAATGTGCACATAAAAAAAGTTACAGCCCTTTGAACTTACAAAATGAAAATCGATTTTTTCCTATATATCGAAAACTATCAGTGATTTTTTATTGAAAATGGACGTGTGGCATTCTTATGGCAGTAGTATCTTAAGAGAAAATTATAGTGAAATTTGGACACCCCTTAAAAATTTTATGGGGGTTTTGTTCCTTTAAACCCCCCGAAACTTTTGTGTACGTTCCAATTTAATTATTATTGTAGTACCATTAGTTAAACACAGTATTTTAAAAACTTTTTTACCTCTTAGTACTTTTTCGAAAAGTCAGTTTTTATCGAGATATTTTGAATATTTGTCAAATTCCCCACATATTTGTATATGGTTAAGTACGATTATGGATACTTGGTAATAATATGAAAATTTATTAATGATTTACATTTTTAGGCATATTTTGAACCATATTAAAAAAGAAGCCACATCTCGATAAAAAGTGCCTTATCGAAAAAATACTAGGAGGCAAAAAAGTTTTAAAAACACTGTGTTTAACTAATGGTACCGCAGTAATAGTTTAATTGGAACGTACACAAACATTTGGGGGATTAAAGGCACAAAACACCCATAAATTTTTTATGTAAACATATTAAAAAAGAAGCCGCATCTCGATAAAAACTGCCTTATCGAAAAAATACTAAGAGGCAAAAAAGTTTTGAAAACATTGAATTTAACTAATGGTACCACAATAATAATTTAATTGGCACGTACACAAAAATTTGGGGGGGTTAAGGGAACAAAACCCCATAAAATTTTTAGGGGGTGCACAAATTTCACTATAATTTCACTTATAATTAAGAATGCCACATGTCTATTTTCAATACAAAATCTCTAATAGTTTTCGATATATTCGAGAAAATCGATTTTCATTTTGTAACTTCAAAGGGCTGTAACTTTTTTTATGTGCATATTTGTACTAAGGTATGTTAGGTTCATTCAACCTATTTTTGGTCCCAGAATATGTACTTGAATTTATGACCTGTATTTTTGTTACACCCTGTATATGGAACGCCTCAATTATCTCGGAAACGACTTACAAGATGTTTATAGAGATTCTGATGTGCAAGGGTCCTGTAAGTCCTGGGAAAGATATCATGGGGTATTTACATTGTTGTCAGATCATCCGTTTTTCTGGAAATCTAATGAACTTTCTTATTTCAAATAGAACACCCTGTATATTTTTATAATATAAACTATTTTAATACTGATTGTTTTTCATGTAATGTTCCCTATACCTATGCCGTAACTGAAAAAAGCTTATATTTAGATATGCATGTTCTTCCCATACTCCTTCTGTTCTAGTATATTCAGGCACCCGGATTAAACTTAATTTGTTGCTTTTTCCGATCCCAATCAGGTTCTCCTCAAGACATTCCAAACTAAATTTGTATGGCTATAGATCTGTCCCTGCAATTCCTTTTTATTAGTTCCTGCAGGCACCATAGACTTTTCTGATTCCTCTCTTTTTTCCCCATTTCTCTACATGTTTTCTGTGAATACTTAATTCTTGGCAGATAACTTAGTTAGACAACTATTTTTAAGTACATTCTTAAGAGTTACATGATTTCACGTTAAGTGCGTATATGAATTGTTTGGTTAAAAAATATCTTATGTTCTAAAATGAGTTTTTAAAAACTCTTTTCTGTTTGTCCGACGTAAAATTGTTGGCCAATTTAAACAAATTACGCTATTTAACACCTGAACCTATAAAATTTAATGTCGGTGTTGATAGCCAGTCTAAACACATCTACGATAGATAAACTTATCACAAAACTTTTTTTAATTAGAAACTCGTGGAAAAAAATAATCTCCACGTGTGATGAAAAATTGCGAATAGATCTCCCAATTCGCAATTGCTCGCGTTTACCAATAGCAGAAATCACATTCAAAACATTTATTACATAAATAATAAATTAATATACTAACGTTTATATGTTTTCAATTTGATATGGGTGATGTATAAATGTTTAGAAAATACCCAAATAATTAATAACACGTGCTTACGTATACCGAGCAAAGTATTTTATTGATTTTGTATATTTTTGGTGGATGAATTACTCTATTCACAGTCTCATTACAATATCATTAATTACTGTCTCGTTAGAATTGTGTTAGGATGTGATAAGATTCCTCCTTACTTCTAAACACGGATATAATCTGCGATTTACGTCTCTCGCACTCCTTACGCAAATTTCGCAAAAAAACAGAGTCATTGACATTGAAATATAAATATTTTTTTGGTAGGGGGAAAAGAAAGTTTAATATTCATAATAATAATCTTATATAAGTCCAATTACCACTGTAATAATAACAATATCTAAAAAAATAGTCACTGAGATAAGAGTAACGTGTTGTAACACTTGAGGGGTTAATAAAACCTATGTTTTGAATTAGATGATAAAATTTTGGTAAACTATATACATTTTCTAAATAATACCTACAACAATATATTACATAATGATTGTTAGAGTTATAATAATTGTAAGTTAATGTAACTTTGAAAGAGTGGAAAGTTTTAAATATCCCGGAGCAACAATCACTGTAGATAACGATATTAAGGAAGAGATTAAAGGGAGAATTCAGGCAGCAAACAGATGTAAGTATAGTCTCCATAATACTATTAAATCAAAGAACCTAACACGAGCATCAAAAATCGGAATATTAAAACAGTGATTAGACCGGTGTCATGCATGGGTGCGGGATGTGGACTCTGACCAAAGCAATTGAAAAAAGACTTAGATGTTTTGACAGAAAAATCCTGGCCATGTCCATAGACTCCCAAATAACCGCCTTGCCAAGTTAATCTGGGAGGAAGCCCCCACAGGAAGAAGGTCCAGATTTAAGACCACTGACAAACTATCATGGACGACTGTTCGAGATGGAAGCGAATTGTGCAGTCAACCAAGACCCAGTCAACCAAGATGGGTTGAAGTGCTACCAGAAGAAAAAGAAGATTGTTAGAGTTATTTATATTTAACAATATGCTAAAAAACAAAGAAATATGAATTTCCGTGATGAATACTTTTCAAATATTATCATCAACAAGCTATGGCGTCGATGTATATCATTCATTGATAAGCAATGTAGCAATGGATCTATCCTCTTCTGACATTAAGAGTGATAGACAGGTACTTATGGTCTCGTCATCTTCTTCTTTTGTCATCATAACCCTGGATAGGTCTTTGCCTGTCTGGCTACGTCCTTCCATTTAGACCTCTCTCGTGCTACCCATATAGCACACAACGTCCGATGTACGTCCATATAACGTACATTTAAAGTCTAAACTGGACGTACTATGTACGTACATTACGGGACGTCCATTGGACGTTTGATTTCAACGTACATTGGACATCCATTTGTGGTCCATGGATATTTTACACAAAACGCGACTATTATATTAAGTCCCAATACAAACTAAATGAGAATCTTCTTGACAACGTTGTCGCTCTTCGCGCTATCGGTCGTGAAAGGTAGTATTAGGCAGGTACTTTTAGGGGATTATCGCTGTTAATTGTTGTGGAATACTGAAGGATGGTTTATTTATGATAATTCACAGAATGGCAAACGCGCTTGTAATATACAACAACGGTACTGACTCTAAAAATAGTTTGGAACAGAAACAGAACAGAGATTAAAGGCAAGCGTCCACAGACCCGCATCGTACACATCGTACGCAACGGATTTTAGTTTGACAATCGATAATGCGATCCGTACGATGCGGATCAGTGGACGCGGTTATATAAGTTTCTGTACAAGGCAAACTAAAATCCGTTGCGTACGATGCGTCCGATGCGGGTCTGTGGACGCTTGCCTTAAACCTCTTTTAATGTGCATGCTTCCTAGGGCGTCATTATCTGAATCTCGTCTTTATGAAAATACATCCTGTGATATATTTGTGTTTTCTGTTTATCGTGCAAGTGCAGTCGTGCATTAATGAAGTTCCTAGTTCCTATAATAAAGTATATATTATAATGAAGTTATAGTAAAGAGAAATAAAAAAGGTCTTTTGTGTAATATTTTTAAGTATAAGTTTAGTATTATAAGGAACTATTTCCTATAAAGGCTTTTTGCTATGTATTCACAAAATTATGGATACTAGATTGCTTTCTGAAAAGTGCCCTACAAATGTCCATAAGACGTACATTGAATGTACATAAGGTGTACACTGAAAGCTCCAATACAACGTACAATGTACGTTTGTAGCGGACGTTCTATGGATGTCCAATTTTGTGAACTCTGGACATTCGTTGGACGTCCATCGGATGTCCATTGTACCTTAGCGGGACGTCCATTGGACGTTCCAATGTACAGTCCATTGGATGTCCATAGAACGTACTTGTGCTATCTGGGTATTCTCCTCTCGATTGTCTTACATTCATAGTTTTTAGGTCGTCTTCCACGTCATCTAACCATCCTGTTCGTCTCGCCATAACTAAATGAATAATTGTTACAAATGGTAGAAAATTATATCCTTAAAAAAGATGATTTATAAATAAATGTTGTCAGGAATAATAGATCTTTGATCGTGTATGTTTATACGTAGGTATACGAGTAAATTACACACCTCGTTATGGCTGAAAGGTTCAATTATGTACTTATTTAACGTATAAAAAGCCTTTCGTTTACAGTGCCCATCACGTTAGCCAAAAAACAAAATAATAAAAATGAGAGCTTTATTGCATACTTTTCCAGGAATCTGCTGGTCGATACGGCTAGACTTTTCCTAGGTCAACGTTCACGTTTCGCTTTTTTGAGGTTATGCACCTATTTTGCATGTTAGACTGTGCTTATTCATTACTCGGTTTTGTTTTTGTTCGCACCGCTACTTGTTATTCGGTGCACTTTATCTTTTATCGCAGGGAAAGATATGAAACTCATGAAATTTATGTTGCTCGCTATGCATAAAATTATGTATAGATTGTTGACAAATAGCAGATGTTGTCGGTATTCGAGCTTTTTAATGATTGTTTTCGTTCGTCAATGAAATTTAAATGTCGGTTCATGAAACAGGAAATCGCATAATTATACTGTTTTTGAAGGTGCAATAGGGTCAATGAATTTTGTTTTCCGTATGTTTATGGCACTTTTACAAATATGAAAATCATGTAGGTATGCCTCTACTGCTATTAAAATGTCATAGAGCTTCTACACACTTAAAGTGTTAGTAGATTAGATATAAACTACTTTTGCATTCTTCTTTAATAAAATACGAATTTCCCTTGTTTTTATGTTATGACGATCATCTTTTGTAATTTCCTTTGATGTTTTTATCTTCTCTTGTTCATGTAATCGATATGTCTCCATTCAGTTTGGTTAAAGGTTTATTTAGTTATATCAACTTTACTTTATTGTATCTTAACATCAAACAAAACATGGACGCTAACAAAAAGAGAAGTAAATAAATTGATGTGGGAACGTAAAATCCTTCGAATGATATATGGCCCTTGCAGAGACAGCGTGACAAACGAATGGAGGCGCAGATACAATAACGAGCTAGAGTCTCTATTCGGAAAAGAAAATCTAGTCAGATATATAAAGACTAATAGACTCAGATGGGCAGGGCATGTGATACGCAGTAACGACAATGGCATTATAAACAATATGTTCTGGGAAAGGCCAGATGGAAGAAGTAGGGAGAAGTCTGTAGGGCGGCCTAGAAAAAGGTGGAAAGATGCAGTCAAAGAAGATCAGAGAAAATGGGAGTGAGACAATGGGAATTAGTGACACAGGACCGACAAACATGGAAGGCAATAGTAAACGCGGCAAAGGCTCAAGAAGAGTTGTAGCGCCATTGATGATGATGATCTTAACATCCTGGGCCTAGGTAAAGAACCTCAGAAACTGGTTCAACACAGCATCTGTGCAGCTTTTCCACGCTGCTGCAGATATTATAAAGATTGGCATGAAGAATCCCATTCACTTTTATAACTTGGTGATCCTGAAGCTTACTTCCATCATTGTTATTTCTCGTGTATTACTCATATGTTATTATTAAATTTTGTTTTTATAACCAATTATATTTAGGCAAAGTTGGTTCAGTGAATATTGTAGATATCTATTGTTGCCTATTGTCGATATTAATACTAATCAACTTTGATTCATGATTATGATTACAGCAAAAATTGATTGTATAGTTACTTCCTCTCTTTTTCTTGGAGTTTACCATGTTTCGAAATTCGAAAACTAATTATTATTCCAAATGACGTCTAATTTGACGTCTTTACAAACTAACATTTTCTTTATTTATTCAATTATTCTTTTCCTGAAGAATAATGCATATTCATGCTTCTACCGCGTAATTCTTACTTCTTACGTACTGTAAAAAACCATAACAGTACTGGAAATTTTATTGAAAAAAGAAAAAAGTTCACCATCAACAAGTAGTAGACACTATAAGAGCAGTCACGTTTTTGTCCTTGGCAAATTTTACTATAATGAATAGATACGTTGGTCTAGATATTAATTTTGCACAAGTAAATTATATTGAACAAGTGTCAATTAATTGGGTTAATCAAATAATAAACTATCGAGAAAACAGCCGACAGGACAAACTTGCGTATAATATGCTTATTCAGCTACTGTGTGGTGACAGGTAAGAATAAGAATTCACTTATATCAGTTAAAAAGCATAGGCGTCGCTATTGGAAATTAGTAATTAATAATAAATTGTAACCATAAATTTGAAAAAAGAAGAGAAAAGGCTGTAACACAAAAGAAGACTCATAGAACTCATAGACACTAACAAGTACAAAATCTAAGGTGGAATTCATGGGAGAACTCTCAGGAACTTTCAACATAAATGCGGGAGTTAGACAAGAAGATGGACTGTCACCACTGCTGTTTAACGTTATGTTGGACAATGTTATTAAAGAATGGGACAAAAAACTACCTGAAGAAAACCATTGGAATCCAATTACACTTCGAACCAGTAAAACTAACTTCACATAACGTACTTCGCGTTTGCAGTAATAGTATAATAGAAAACGAACACAGAGCAATCATACAGATTGAGACACTAAAAAAACTAGCTCCACTGAATTTGATCAAAGTCACTTCGAAGTGAGTCTTTCAGCCCGTTAAACTGTCATATACCTACTGTAGCCAATTGGCATATTGCACCTTTTCCATTTATTCATAATACTAATTTCAGAATTCTGGAGTTCTGTAGGTACTAGCTTGTATAAGTCTAGGGATACTATGTGTCTTTGGAAACATTTGATAGTCTCCAAAAAGTGTTTTCTGCTTGCGATCCCATTTATTCATAATACCAATTCCAGAATTCTGGAATTTAGTACTAGCTCGTACAGGTCTAGTGTTACTATGTGTTGAACATATGAAGCATTTGATAGTTTCCGAAAAGTTTATTTTCCGCTTGCGATCTAGTACCTAGCAGACGTGCAAAATTTGGATGACTGTTTCAAGTTCTCTGCCATATAGTCTGCACCTTAAGTCTCCCCATTGCACCCAAATATCCGTTGATTGGCGCATATCCAATAAGAAAGCTTGTTGTGATTCTCAGCTGTTTCTTGCTTGTTTTCGGCAGTACTATTAGCGCGTATCCTGAAAATATACATTTTGGCATGAGATTATATTTTTAATTTGTTTAATGAACGATTTAATTCCTTTACTTTTTACTGCCATTGCAAAACCACTTTGTTGCATCAACACAAGAATCTCGCACCTCTGTCTGTACAATCAACAAACAATAATATTCTATTTATTCAAACTTTTTCTTAAAACTGTTCCATAATATATCCGAATTTGCATCGTGGTTATTTTAGCTTAATCTACATTGGGAATGGTAGACTGCAAGTAACGCATACCTATACCTAGGTGATAATTAAAGCCTAGAGTGGAGGTTAGGGACTACACTGACAAATATGTCTCTGTCCAATGCGGCCCTAAACAAAGATGTTGAATCAAGGCCGATCCAATCTCTGTTTCGAAGTCATAAAATCTAGCACCTACCTGGACCCCGTTTTCCTTCATTCCTACCATGGATGATCAGTTGCGTGAGGCGGTACTTTTCGTTTCTCATTATGTGTCCCAGGTAGCTAACTTTTCTAACTTTGATGATCTTCAGCAGCGCCCTATCTCTACCTATTTTCCTCAGAATATTTTCGATGGTGGAGTGGGTTGTCTAAGGTGTTTTCAAGATTCTCCTATAAAGCCCGAGTTCAAAGGCTTCTAACTTATTCATCAGCGTTATGTTGAGTGTCCAGGCCTCCGTTCCATACAAAAGTATTGGCCTTACATAGCAATGCAGAAAACGACATGTAAGGCTGATACTAACTACACGGTAAACTAAAAAAGTTTAAAAAATAATATATTCGTATGATAACCTTCGTACAGTAGTACATAAACAATAAAACACGTACAAAACAAATTGCTAAGAAAGCGAAAGCATTATTCAAATTTTTCTCGGTTCGCCACTGATAATCGCGTACAACACAGGTAGGTATTTTATTTTTTTCAGTACTCGCCGGCCTTAACCTACATACGACTCAACTTTAAGCAAGTCGTACTTACATAATATGTTTCTAGTACGAAATACCAACTTCCTTTATAAGGTAGATTTTTTAACCTCATTACAGAATTTATGCGTATGTACGCCATACATCAAAAACGAGCCGGTGACGGCTTGATCATTCGTGACTATCTCTTTCTCTTTCTTTCCAGCTGAGATAACTTTCGATCTCTTTAATAAAGGGGATAAAAATGATGTCATATTAATAACAAGAAGTAGATAAGTACAAACTAAAATCATAGATATATTTTATAATTTGAGAAAGTAGGAAAAAATAGAAAAAAAATCTATAAAACAACTGTTTTTCGCTCATTTGCTATTCTTGGACAGACCTTTGACGTCAAATAACCCCATAAAAATAAATCCAACGGTGTTGAAGCACACGATCCAGGGGACCAATTCTGATCAGCGAAACGAGAGATTACACGTTCAGGAAATAGTTCATGAAGTAATTGAATCGTTGTACGGCTGTATGGTATGGCATACGGCACCTTCTTTTTTAAACCACATAAATATGTATCATCCAAATTAGGCAGAAAGAACTTTGTTAAATACCATATTATACGAAACAAAATTTTGACGATTATCGAAGCCATCAAGGTGAAAATGTGCTTCAACGCTTAGGACGAATTAACATCCACTTGTTGCTGTATAATAATAGGTACATTCTGTCTTTGCTGTACATGGTCAATAGGTTTCAGTTCTTCTGTCAATTGGACTTTGTATAAGCCTGGAGATGCAGATATTCAGCGAGAATGATGTTTCTCGCTAACATTCTCGCGCACTGCTTCGATACTGACATTTGAGTGGCTTCTTTTTGGACGTCTTTGGACGAATTTTTCAATTATGTACTATCTTTACAATAATTGACGAAGACGTGAAGTTAAATCAATATTCCGACCATATTTTGTACGAAATTTTCGAACTATGGTCGCCAAACTTTCATTATTTTTAAAATATTGTTCAACAATGAAAACGTGTTGTTCTCTCGTGTAACGCTGCATTTTTACTAACACTAAACTGTCATCTGTCAAAACTGTTTTTTGGTGCCAACACTTTACTGGGCAAATGATACCCATTATTTGTCTGAAAGCAATGATCACTCACTTAAATATGGTGGATCTATATAAATCCAAATAATAGATTGTCCTCATACAAAAATAGATCATTTACGAGGTAAATCTACAGTTGGTACGAAATGAAATAAAAAACAATAACAGAAATAGCACTAGAAATACATAATTGTAAAAACCCTAATCTTAAAGACAGAAGAGTAGAGGTGATACACTGAAAGAAGATAATAAATATTTTTTCTACAAAGTCGGACTGTTTACTCGCCTAATTAAACTGATAAATAAGGAAGGCAATTGTAAACAACGACAGCATAAACAAAGATAAGTTTATTTTTAAGTGAGATCTCACAAACTATTAGTACTACTACCAGTACATCATTAGTTGTTTGTGTACCATTATGTAAGACATGAATGATATAATTTCGGACAAGGAAAACAAAAGGTATCCACAGCATTTTCGTTACAATGTACCATTAACCTCGATATGTCTGTAATCTTTATTGTTGGTAAATATGTATAGCAAATTGTTTCCGTTATTTTGAATATTTATAGTGAGAAACTAACCAAACACGACAGATGATTTTATTAGGAATGATTTGGTTAAATAGGCCAACGAGTAAAGTGTATTTGTGTGATTTACTTTTATGTGTAAATATGAGATAAATAGTTGAGAATAAATATGTTGATTTAGGACATTTTAAATTCTAGAATATGTACGAGGCTTGTACACATAAAAATTGGTCTTATTATTATTAAAAAAAAAAAAGAAAATGATTTTCCTTATCTGCATTGTCATTTGTCATGTCAAAAGTCAATGAGTATTATGCAATAGAACTAATTATTCTGCATTTTGTCCGTAATCTTCTCAAAAAGTTTCGTGGGTTCAATAGGGGTTTTCAACGCTTCTCATTTGTTTCAGGCACTTTTCTTATGCCACACATATGCCTGTTCATTGCCATTAAGTCTTCCCCGAACAATGAGGTCCAGCATTCTCGCCATCGTTTTGGTGGTCTACCCTGTGGTCTTTTACCTACTGGGTTATTCGTTTTTGCGCTATTAATGAGTCTGCTGTCCTCCATTCTCTTTATATGTTTGTTCCAATATCTTCATATCTGTCTGACCCATCTTCCTATATCCTGTATTTCACAGTTTTGTCTGATATCTTCACTTCTTATTCTGTCACGTAGAGTTTTGCCTTGTATACTTCTTAGTGTTCTAGTGATGAGCAAAACAAGACCAAGACCAGGCTAGTCTTGGTCTTGGTCTTGTTCTTGCAAGCTTGGTCTTGGTCTTGCAGCTAAAAGGCAGTCTTGGTCTTGCACTAGCCGGTCTTGTTCTTGGTCTTGGTCTTGCTGCAAGAGTCTTGCTTTTTTGGTAGTAATAATTTAAACCAAACAATTTCGAATAAAATGTACATTGAAATAAATAAAGATGTGAAGAATGAAACTATATTTTTGCTTAAAAGTTTTAAAAGAATGTAGAATGTAGTTTCAAACGGATACCAATTTTAACATTATACATTCACCTAATTATTTCATTAAAAAGTATGTTTCAAATATAAAGGTTTATTTTCAAATTTCAATTTTAAGTTGAATTGAGACACAACCTGCTTTTTATACATTCAATAGCATATGATATAAAAGAAAAAAAAAGTGAAAAAAAAAAAAAGAAAAAGTTATTAGTTACATTTTATTTTATTTGGAGGAAATACGCGCTTTATTTAATTATACATACGTATATACAAGGCAAAAGCAAAACTGTGTTTTTTATGTGGAAAAAAAATTTAAAAAAACCTTCAATTTTAACCAGGTGTAAAATTCCTATTGAAATGATGTATCGAACGTGAACACTGATTTCTCATTTAAAAAAATTTTATTTTCAGTTCATATGAACGTTTAACCTATAAAGTTTGTACACATACTTAGTAAACATTCTGCATATACAGAGGGTGGCTGTATAGTGTGAGTGTGACAAAGCTGGATGTCTCGGAAACTGTTCATAATAGAGAATAACTGAAAATAGAAAATTAAAGAAAATAATTTTCCGAAGAATCCAGTATCACTCAAAAAAAAATTCATTATTTTTAGCTTTTAAGTTTCAATTAGAAACAAATATGGCGGAAAATCTATTATACTGGAAACTGTTGAACTGTCATAGGAATAATTTTATTTCTGTTTCTACATATACGGTTTTTTAAATGTCATTTTTGGGTACTACAGAAACGACGTCATCAGTATTCTTTTCATAAAATGTGTTCTTATACGACAGTCTAATACGGAGCATTTTTTTTTTAATTCGATTGTGCTCCCCTTTTTTTTTGACGTTTGATTGTTTTTTTTTTTGTTATTTGAGTGGCCTGCTTACGTTAAATACCCTGTACTTATTGTTGTAAAACTATAAGATAACGCTAGAAAAGTTAGAAGAGGACTGTTAAAACCAATTTCCCTTAATCTGTTTTACTACCGATCAAAGTATATATCAAAATTGTTGATTTTTAGCTTAAAATATTATTATGTATTTTAAAAATTCGATATTGTTTAAGGTTTATTACAATGTCAGTATGTATATACTATTGAACTAAAAAAATAAAGTTAAATAATAAAAAACCAATTTCGCAAAAAAGTGCAAGAGTCTTGCAGGCTGGTCTTGGTCTTGCGTAGTCTTGCAAGGTTCGGTCTTGGTCTTGGTCTTGCAAACCAAAAGGCGGTCTTGGTCTTGGACTTGCTGCAAGACCAAGATCACAAGACTAAGACCAGTCTCGCTCATCACTATAAGTGTTCTCATCATTTGTAACGCTTTATTTTTGTCTTGTCTTGTTTCTGCCGCATATGTTATAATATGTGTTAATGTGTTATTGTTGTTTTATATATTTTGACATTGCTTTCAGTATTTAAATATTTGTTCTTCCATACGATTTCTTTCAGGCATCCTGAGATTCTAGCTGCTTTCATTGTTTGTAACAATATCGTCTTCTGTTTTAGTATAAATATACCTTTCCTTTTCTCTATACAAACTAACTTTCTTTTTCAGAATCAATTTACTATCCACTTAATTACGAAGGAAAATAATAATAAATTTTACTGTGCTTCCCAGCGACCTCAAAAACCATTGTACATTTTCCTATTTCTCGACATTTTCGAACGACTAAAAGAAGTCTGTATTTATTGAAATTCAACCGGAAACTGAGCTTTTCCTTGACCTAAAAAGTTTCCATTTCATTCTACAGACTATGGTCGATACACGTTGTTACCACACATTCTACACAGTAGTGTACCAGCCCAACTATCGGCTGGCTAGAAGAAGGAAGCTTAATTTATTTACTTTACTTCTCAATAATTTCTATTAGACGTAAATACCAAATCCTAATTATTATAAAAATATTTTTAACCTAACGTTTTGAGATTTAGCAACTGTTTCAATTCACAATTTTTCGGACTGTTTAAGTAAGAAAACAGTGACCTCAGGCATAGTTTCGTTTTTTTACCTCTAATTACTTACTTACTGGTTTTACTCTTGGCTGGAAGCTGGAATTGCAATCATAACTTTATTCTCCACTTGCCTTTGTTATACTTTCATTTTTCTCTTCAGCTGCCTTGCCATTTTCAAAGTGTCACTATCATTATAGATATTTGACTTTTTGTACAGCTGCAAGTACTTTACTGTATTAGATTACTGTATTGGAGTCACTCTCTTAAGTTTTGCACCCATGTCGTTTTCCTTTCCTTACATTTTTTTCACAGTATTTCTTATGAAGGTCTCTCTCTCTCTCTCTCTCTCTCTCTCTCTCTCTCTCTCTCTCTCTGCTGCTCTCACTTCATCTGTCTACCTCTTCCTTGGTCTTCCTACTGGCCTACGTCCCACCATAGTTCCACTAAGCGTTCTAATAGGTGTTCTGTCATTATCCATTCTTATAAGGTGACCTGTCCAACACAATATTTGTATTTTTGCATAATTTGCTATAGAAGATTCTTTATTATATTGATACAACTCATGGTTGAACCTTATTCTCCACATACCATTATTGCAGATGGGTCTCAATATCCTTTTTCAATATCTCTCTTTCAAAAGTATAAAGATCTTTTTGTTGTGATTCCTATTGAAGATTCTCAAGTTCTTTGTGCTAGTTTTTAGCAACCAGTTTTTCATGTTTTTCGTTCTTCTCCATGATCATTGTGTCAATTTCTTCCATTTTTCTCGAAAATTCTAATAGGTTACTAAATTAATATAAATTTTATCCTCGATAGTCGTAATTCTATTGTTGGAACATTTGTTCTCTACTAATTAACAGTTATAGCTGACTTCAGTGTCGATTTCATTTGTCAGATAAAAAAATATTTTTTCATTTGGACGTTTGAAAAAAACCTAAACCGTCTTGGTATTTATTTTAAGATGTCCCAGAAAATGTCTCAGATAAAAAATTAGGGATCCAAGAAACCCGTAATCAGCAAAGAATTCTGTAGATCAATATATCTTCTAAATACTTTAGGTTAAGTCTACGAGAGGATCATCAAGGAAAGAGTCGTAGAATTCCAAGCAACAAATCATAGCATCCCAAACTTTTAATATGGATTCAAACCTGAATAATCCACACATAATGCATTGATTGAAGCAGTTACTTTCATATCTCAATTCATTAACTAACACCATAGATACGCAATAGGCATTTTTCTATGTCCAGAGATTCGATCAGGTCTAATCGAAAAACTTCACCTCACTGGACTGTCTACCACCTTCATAAAAATTACAGGCTCCTATCTCTCCAATCGGGAGATTGGAGATGTCTACACTGTCTACTACCTTCATAAAAATTATAGGCTCCTATTTCTCCAATTGGGCAAAACGCGTCAAAGTCGTCAATCAATTCTGGACACAATTCACTCCAGCAACTGGAGTCCTTCAGGGCTCAATTTTAACTCCAGTTTTATACACCGTCTACAACAGTGACCGTGTCTACAACAGTGACGTATGTGCAGAACTGTTTGTATTTTATATCTGCATTTCAATATCACATTGCTTTACACATTGATTTTACTCGCTACTCTGTAATACTCTTTTCCTGAATTTTTACATTTCTCTATTAATTATCTGGAATATTATGAGCCGGATCTGTTTTTACCTAACAATTTATACACAATAGCAAGCGACTACGATCATCGAGGTGTATTTCACCTGAGTGTTTATAATAATCAGGACACTTCTTCAAAAGTTTCGAAACATTACGTGGGAAACATTGAGATCTCTTATATAATTTATGTAATCAATATACCTTTTTTATAGTCTATCAGTAGGTCAGTAGCTCTGACCGTGAAAATATAAGTACGTATATATCGGTTCTAATAATTAAAAGTTAAATTGTTTTTGTTTATTTTTAATTATATGTTATTATTTATAATTCTCCTACTGCACATAATTGACCAGCAGCTCGATTTTATGTGTCAACTGTCAAGATCATACAGTCAGCTTGGAACCAGATGTTGACATTTGACATTTTATACGTATAAATACATAATAATCCGTTGTTTTTCCTAAACGTAAAACTTATTTGCAAAAAAATGGTTTTTTAATGCTAGGTAAATGTCTTTTACACAAGACAATATTATTAATATGAACTCATAGGTACGGATGCGGCCATTGATTAGTTTACACTCGTACTTATTATTATTTTCAATACAACTTTGCAATTTTCTGTTCATAGATAGCACAAATCTCCTCACGTTATATTGAACAAGTTCCTCCTCTGCCTGCTCAATTGCTTCCCATAGTTCAATTATATATCGTGGCCTTAGGTTTCTTCCTCACATACGTAGGTTGACATACGTCAACTCTGTCCGCACATTTTCGATGGGGTTAAGGTCTGGACTCCGGGAAGGCCACAGCAGAACATCAACGTGAGTTTCTTGCAACCATTCTCGAACAAAATTCTACTCGTATGCACCGGGCAACTGTCATCTTGGAAGATGAAGTTGTTATTGGGACCTCTGGATCACTGATGGCAAAATTAGAATATGTTTGTAATATAATCCTGTTAATTTCTCTTCTATATGAGAACAAACGCTCTAGCCTTCACCACTTATCCATTCCCATACGTTGCTCAACGCGGTCAACCTCGATAAAAAATGTTTTAAAACAAAATTGCTTCTATGTATTTACCAAAATTACTTTAGATTTACGTATTTTTTTCTTTTCAGTTGATAAGGAACAGAACAACTATAATCAACTCCACCAACTACTGTCACGACAAAGGACCGACTTGCAACATCCTAGCTTATGTGAATATGGAAGACGAAAATCTGTTTACCCAACAACAACTGGTACGTATCAGCTTTTAACACGAATATTAGTCCATTCTTTCACGGTAAAATGTTATAAAACCTCAGAACTCTAAGGAACACACACCTTATGAAAAATGTAATGTCACTCGAATCCAATAAAATGTAGGTACATGAATAGATTAATCTCGAAATTACAATCATTTCATATCATTGCGCCTACTCTGAATTTTGAATAACAACGGCGTAAATTGTAATTAAAGTTTTTGGAAATCACATTTTTGAAGTCTATAGAACTGTCATTTATAAATAGTACATATTAGTCTAGTGGCTATTGAAAACAGCTTAACCAAGCGTGAGCAAAGCCGATTAGAGGAACTATAATATACTTTGGTACGACTTCATCAGGTTGTAACTCGGGTTGTATACTGCCGTCCTCAATTAAAACGCGGTATCTGCAAAAAAATTGAAAATCAAGTTTTTGCTATATGTGGTTTCCTTGTGACCTTATTTATGCTTCTGCAGTGTCTGAAAGCCGTATCATGTTATTTACTACCAAAATAAACAAATTGGAATATGCCGTATATGCTAAATTTCAATAGTTGCTTAATTAAAATGCGGTATCTACAGAGTACTCAACTAAAAAGCGGTATGTGCTAGCGAGTATCATGTACTTGCCGCGTTTTAATTGAGCACAGCTCATTTACCGCGTTTTTATCGAGACTCGTGTTGCAACCTCGTATTTTGAACATTTATGACATGTAGGTATTTTGGGTATATAATAAACAATTATAAGCTATTTATTTTTTAAAACTATTCTTCTTTGTAAAAAATCCTATTTCTAATCCAGTAGTCTTGTAATCCAGTAATATGTTGTCCGCTGCTCAATTAAAACGCGGTATATGACTTTTTATTTAACGCTTTGATAAAAACATGATTTTTTTAAGAATATATTTTTAAATAATGTTGAACTATCATTAGAACATGTTTTGCGTTAAAAAGTTGTCAAAACATATAGAGTACCTATAGAGTCCTGAGAAAAAACTTTGAGAGCCGGTTTCTCAGTTTTAAGTTGGCTGCACATACCGCGTTTTATTTGAGGACGGCAGTATAGCCGCAATTGGAATATAAAAAAATTATTTGATTTGTTATTTTGAAAGGTTTCTTTTTATTGATGTGACTTTTTGGTTAAAATGTACTGTTTTCGAGTTATTTTTGAAAAACCACCCAAAAACATAGATTGTTCAGGTAGGAAACCAACAATTTCAAGCGTGAATTACTTGGAGAATTGCTATAAATTGAATTCTCTATCGATTTCGGGAGCTATGTTAAGTTAAATATTTTCACCCCCGAGAAGGGGTGACAATTACCCTTGAGGTAAGAGCACACGTTGGCACTATATAATTTGTTTTCTATGCGTATTGCAAATGTCATGCTAATCGAAACAAACGGTTCTTTAAAATGCTGAGCTAAAACCACGAAAGAATGGACTATATCTAAATATTAATCCTGCCACATCTCCTTTCGAGCCTTCATAACAGGCTTGTGCGTAATTTCTGGGGAAATCTTTCGAAATACACAATCCTTTAAATCCATACGGGTAGTGTGTACATTGAAACCGTATATTTTGGTCATCGGGGCTTGAGAGTTGACACAATACGGGGTTGTACAATGCGTACAGCTGTCCCCAAAGCCTCAATTCAAATGAGACAACCCTTTGAAGTTGCACAACAAAAATATTAAGTCGCACCTTTTTGTTTGAACAAGGAAGAATGCCACAAGATCAATATTGTTTCTTTGAATGTATGTAGATAATCTTATTTCATCTGAGACCTTAAGAAGTCTTACTACAGTTTTATAAAGTCGTTTCGTGTGGTTAAAGTTATGAGCTTTGACAATAATAGAGCTTTTACAGTGTTTAAATTCTGTTACAAAATCGGTTAATCGATCCTCTGCTTATACAAAACGGAATAAAAATTTGGATGAAGAAATATAAATGCATAAAAAATGCTGTCATTACATTAATTTAACTCTATTTACAGTTGAGTTCATGATTCTTTATCCGTGCGTCATCATTGAAAGCATACGAAATATGTCGGAAATTTACTCCGCGCAACAGCAAGTGACAGAAAGTGGCTACTGCTCCGATCACGGATTATATTATAAAATTTCACGTTATCAAATAAATATAATGTAAAATATTAGTTTTGCTTTAAAATTTTGGTGCTGAATTACAGCTACATTTGAAGTAGCTTAATAAATTCTTTTAATATCATTAGTGATAAAAAAATAAATAATTTCTAAAGAAATATAATTTTAAAATAAATTTTTTTTCATTTCTTTCACTTTTGCGGAAACTAAAATAAAATCATTATTTAACGGTGTGAATGAGGTTAACTTTGTATGTAAATTAATGGCAAAATAAAATACACTTACCATAAAATTTCAGACTCCAATATAAAATTAGTTGCGAAAACAACTGTTTGTGCAATATAAATAACTTCTAAATGCAAAACAGGAGAAAAAAAATAGCAAAAATTCCAACAAACTGACAGCCACAAGTAAATAAACCAATAAACGTCACAAATTGTACTTAAAATCTGAAAACGTACCCAAGCGTCTGTTTTGTACCTATCTCTTTTCGATGTACTGAGTCTAGAGCTTTCATAAAAATAACGTGTCTTTACTTAATAACAGGCGGTAGCTGGTTTGTCTTTAGTTTCATGCGTGGAAGACAATGATGCTAGATAAAAAGTATGGTGTTTTATCTCGCCATATAATGACGCACGGGTAAAGAACTATGGACCCAACTGTAACTATTATTCACTAAAGTCCATTTTATAAAAATCGAGGCGTACTACACAGCAACTCGCTATATTTCGATCTGACATTTCATCTTACTGGTGAAATGTGGAAGTTTGTCTTTTGTTCATACCGCTATAAACGGAATCGACAGTTTTAGGTCTTCTGGAAGCATTTTATTGGAAGCAATTAGTCTACTTTCTGTTTGCTTTTGTTTTTTCCTAAAAAAATTGGCCAACTATTATTTTGAAATCGAAATTATTCTGAAGAGAAGTTGACTCATTGTATTATATTGAGTGTGTAGCATTTACCTATTTACGTTAACTTCTTTGCCAATTTTTATATATGTACAGTGGGTGATCATATTATTAGAGCCATCTCAGAAAATTTTACTTTTGTTTAGTAATTGTATGTAAGTTTTTTCTTTATACAGTCCACGTTGCCTTTGAAACTTTAGAAATGGATGCTATGTTTCTGTTGGAGTGATTAGTATTGAATATTAAAGTTTTTATTTCTGCTATTTTCCTTGGTGAGATGTCTTTGGATTTCCCATGATGTTCTGGTACCACTAGTGTAACGAACGCGCAAATTTTACTAAATTCACAAAATATAGTATAGGACTGTCAGAATATCACTAGAGAGCAATGGAAACTCACAAAGTTTATTATAACTCTAAACACCAAGAATACAAAATAATAGGCACACGAGTTGCAAGCTAGACTGGGCAGCACTGACAAACAATGGCATCTGAGTTACGCATTGACACACATGCGTGTTGCCACTATTGTCAGACCATTTATTGCACTTTCATAAAGTGTAACAAGACAGCCAAATGGAAACAAATGCATTAATATACGATACAGCTCAATTATATACCCTTCCTTTAAAACATTGAATTTTACTAGGTGGCTCTAATAATATGATCACCCACTGTATCTATATTTTTACAGCTGCCGCGGTCTCTCCGTCCCGTTTCCATTCTTCTGTATTTAAAATAACACCATGCATCAAGTTTGTAGCTGTCCTACTCTCATTAACTTCACTTCTTCACCTTCAACGTGGTCGACCTCTTTCCTTCGTTCTACAGCTATCCATTCCAATATTGTCCGGAGCCTTCTGTCCTCTGGCATTCTCTTAATATGGTCAAATCAAGTTAATTCTCTTCTTTCCGTCTCTTTTTGTATATTTCTCCCCATATCCATTTTTGTTGCCAAGTCAATGTAAAGATTTACTTGAAATTTGAATTAAATATTATTTTTTATTGCGTTGCTTTCTTTCTATTCTTTTTAGTTTGTTTATCGAAGCAAATTATTTTTTATAGAGCAACAAACTCATGTGTGATCGGTTATTTGATTGATATGAGAAAGCTTCTATAACTACGTACATATTATTAAAAATTACAACCTATCTACAACTACAAATTTACAAAGCTTCTAATGTCGGTCTTCAAATCTCCTTTTTATTAGCCTACCAATAATTAAATTCAAAAACCAACATTCGTACGTTTTTTCTGCTAAATTAATATGATATTGCAAACTGTCACCTCCGCTACCGATACAAACCAGCTTAGTACCTAATTAAAGAGAGACTTACCAATTACTTGTAGAAAGTAATAAATAATAATAACACGCCAATCTATTACCCATAACCAGTTAAACATATACGAATGCAGAAAGTTTACAGCATCCATGCTGTGTTCTAAGATTTCTCAAAGTTTCTTAATGATTACCGCCGGAAATTAAAAGTTAGGTTTACTTATCAAATGTCATCAATTATGGTTTGTTGTTTAAACATAAGCTGGATCAAAATTCTGCCAGGATTTTGAGTATTTGTAGATATTTACCTTTATTTGTAATTTATTGGAAAGTTGAGTATGTATATGGTTCTTTACCCGTGCGTCGTCATTTAAAGCATTCGAAATTACTCCATGCAGTAGCAAGTGACAGAAAGTGAATACTGCTCCGATCACGGACTATATGTAAAATATTTTCTTTTTGTCATTGCTTTCACTTTTGCGGAAACTTGAAAAAACCATTCCTTAACTTTGTGAATGAGGTTAACTTTGTATTTAACTTAATGGCAAAATAAAATACACTTACCTTAAAATTTTAAACTCCCTTATAAAATTAGTTGTGAAAACAACTGTTTGTGTAATATAAATAACTACTAACTGTAAAAACAGGACAAAAAACAGCAAAAAATCTAACAAACTGACAGCCACAAGTAGACAAACCAGATATGTCACAAATTGTACTTAAAATCTCAAAATGTACCCAAGCGTCTTTGTTATGTTATATCAATCTCTTCGATATGCTGAGTGTAGAGTGTCCGTAAAAATAACATGTGACTTTACTTAACTGGCGGTAGTTGGTTTGTCTTTGGTTTCATGCGTGGAAGACAAAGATGCTACATGTCAAAGATGAACCACGGGTAAAGAACCATGGACTCAACTGTAGTAGGTATACAGTTCCTTCATGAGCAACTTAACACGTTGACTGACAGTGCGTCAAATGTATAAGCAAGTGTTGTGACACTATATGTATTTTGCACAGTAGAATATGGTAAAATGCAACGTCTATAGACGTGTCACATTACATCAATGGAAATTAGACGTTTATAGACGTTCTGTCCGTCAACGTGTTAAGTATGGTTTTCAGTTAGCTAAGGGCACTTTCGAAACTATACATTATAAGAAAATTTTATTAATATTTCCAATCTGGAAAACAGAAAGAAATGAAGAAAAGACTAGTTTCATATTAAAAAAACCTTTCTTATTTTAAAAATCTTACGAAACGAAATACATAATATATAAATCTTTGGTTATTCGTAAGTCATTCAATGACAATGTTGTACAACAATTAAAAATTCAATTTGACATGTTATACATGTTTCAATATTGTATTAACTGAAGTGCTGGCTTTTTTATTTTAAAAATCAAAGTTTTCTATACATACCTACTGTATATATTTTTAATAATACATAATCAAGTTTTAAACGATTTGTACCATGTGGTGTCTCTGGTGTTACTTATCCTTAATTTAGCCACTTCCTCCTCTCGAATTCACATGACAGTTCTTTGAGAACCCGTTCTTTACAGTAATAATCATAAAAACGCAAATTTTTACCTGTAAAATCGGGTTTATCAAGTATTAACCAGCAACAGATTGCAAATACAACATTGCGCATTACGCATTTTTGTTGCTCGTCCCCCTATTCATCAAAGAACCCCGAGAGACGTTTTTGAACATTTTTAAGTGAAAAATTATACAACAAAAATGCACCCTTCATATACAGAGAGGGATGGTCGTCTCCAAAAATTACAATACAAAGAAGCTAAAAGGCCCTATCGGAAAAATTACATCAAACTAAGACCAAAACTAGTTTCTAAATAACCGCTTACAGGAACTTTTTTAATATCCTAGTTGACCAGTGGTCAAGCAAAGGGATGTCTGGTTTGATGATACAACCCTTAAAACTAGATAAATACCCTGTGGGAAAGTACTTTCTTACTATCCGTTAAAACGTGGTGAATTTTTGATGGACATTATATATTGTAATTTGAGAAATCTACAGTAACCGTTAAAAATATTTTAACTAAAGGCTTTGTAAAATTCTAGCCTTAGATCTTTTTAATGGATTAAAGAAATCAAAGAATTATAAAATTAAAAATTTTAATTTTTGAGATGTTAGTAAAAAGAGGAAATTACCAGTTTTCATTTAAAAAATTAAAAAGCTGATACCGAACAAAAAAGTAGAACTCAAGTCAAGAGCTCTGGTATGGTAATAAAAATATAATATGAATACCAACATTATGGCATTAATCACAAGATCAAAAATAGAGCTTAGAGCTTTAGAAAAATATAATCAAGGACGAAGCGGTTTGTAATTTACATAAATGAAGATAAAACTAAATACATACTTTCAAATGAGAACAACAGGATTACTATAGAACGGCAAAATAAAAATGAATAATAAAAACGGGGATAACGGGGGAATAATAAAAAAAATTCGGGCTTTTTAAATGCATTCATTTTTTTTAATCCTGAGAAAACTACTAAACTTTTTTAAAAGATTGCATTATTACTCAGGGCCGAAAGTCCCTGAAAACTTCTATTATGTTTATTTTAATAAGTTACAGGGATGAAAAAAAAGAAAATTTAGTGTGATTTTTGATTTTAAATAAATCTTATTCAAAAGAAACTTTTTGTTTATCCAAAGGGAGTTTCAGCCCTCGGTAATAATGTAATCTTTCATTCTGCGTTTAAATTTTCCAAAAATATATATTAGTTTTCTCAGGATCCGAAAAAATGCATTTAAAAATCATTGGTCCGAAATTTTGCGCCTACGCTCTTAACTAATTTGAAAGTGTTTGTTTCTTTGAAAGTGTAATTTGAAACTAATCTGGAAGTGGCACAAAGAAAAGGTTGATGGCAATCGAAATAGAGAAAAACTTGTAAAAGAAAGTAAAGCCATGGAAACATTAGGTAAAATGGTGACGTCCAAGCTAATGTCTAAAAAAAACAAACATAACAATCTACAAAAGAGTAATCGAACTATCTGTAATTTATGACATTGAAACCTGAGTTTTACACCAGAAGTTTATACAAAAACCAGAAAGATGGGAAGGAAAGATGGTTGGTTCACAGGATAATGTCTTCCTCTTGCACCAGGCCATATCTTTTTCTCAGTATTTTTCTCTTGAATGTCTTGAGTTGGGCATTATTTTTTTATTGTTGTTAATAATTCTCAATTTTAATATTTCCAATGTTGCTCATTTTTCTGAACATAAAGTCCGAATTACAGTTTCGGGGGATTATTTGTAACCCTAAACTTTGCTTTGTCTTAATTTTATTGGCAGAAAAAATTGAATTAATTAGATAATTCTAGAGCCCTATTCCTATTAAATCATATTTTCTAACAAAAACCAACCCCGTATTTGCACACGGCAAACAACTAGACCCTGTTGCTACAAGATACTCCTTTATTTGCACAAATCCACTATCCCTTCGAAGAATTATGCATTTTGGATGTTTTTCGACAAAATAAACCCTTTTGACGTGCGGTTGGCAAGGGTTGCGTTGTTATTGGGCAAATCCTAAACGGCGTTTCAAACATCTGCACAAGAAAAATGTGTTATTGAGAAACTAATGTGCAATGTGTGGAAGTGTGGGTGCATCATCAAGAAAGGGTCGTTTATTGATGAAATAATATACAATTCGGATGTCGGCAGATGGTTTTTCGAATTTTTGGAAATTGAGATGTCAGTGTCAAGAGAAGCTTTTGTGTAACACTTTAATATGCAGTTATAGTGTTATTTGAAACGACACCCAACTTATTGCGTCCTTTCCTAAAAAATACAGACTAAATTTCCTCTTTTTTTTTCTTCCTTTTGTAAATTGGAATACATAGTTAGTTTTACTCGTATAATATGTTTTTGACCCTTGTGCTATTTTTTCTGGATCCTTTCTATCAAAGTCATGTCTGCACTCGTGATATAACTTTTCCTGTTTGTTTTTAACGTGAAAATGTGTTATTATTCCTTATTTCTGTCTTTCAGTAAGATCACCCTAATCTTCTTTTTATGTACCTTATTCTTAAAGCATTCTTAATGCTTCTGAAAGCATTCCACTGCTTTAAATGTTTCAACCAGGACGTCTCCCCGGTCTTTTTTCCTTCCACTTTCCCTTGTATAACCAATCGCATCAACCCATATTTTTCATTTCTTAGTATGTGACCAAAGTAGCTCATATTGCTTTCTTTCATAGTATTGAGTATTTCTTTTTCTTTTTTATCTTTCTTAATGTTTCCGTGTTTGTTACGTGATGTATCCATCATATTTTTCACATTCTTCGATAACACCATATCTCAAAGCTAGCAAGTCTTTTTCAGTTGCGTCCGTGATTATCCAGGTTTCAACTCCATATAATAGGACGGGTCCCGGTGAATTCGTAACTATTTTAATCCCACATCCTAATTACAAGCCAACTGGCAACTCTGGCCCTCAGGTAATTTTTTCGATAACCCATCAACTACCGGTGAATTTGTAACTTTGATTTTCTAAGTAGTATAATATAAGTATACGTTCTAATACCGGCATTCCAGGTATGTACGTGTAACAATTACCCTCTTTGAAGGTGGTATAAAAGGTATTCATCATTTACTTATTTATTGACAATTTAAATGAAAATAGCCGGTTTTAAGAATTTTCGTCTATAAGTTAAAACATTTTACAAAAAAAAACTGAAAAAGGTACCGATTAGTTTTACTGAAATATCTTAAAATGAGTTGAAGTAAAAAATAATTGGAGCTTTGTTTATCAATAAACATTAATGAAAGGTAAAAATTTAATAAATTGTTAATAACTTTTGCAAAAATGATTGTACAACTTTCAATTTTTAGCCAAAAGAGGTATTTTGTAATGAACAATATCCGATAAAAATTGCAAATGATTTAATCAATGGTTTCGAATTCACCTGTAGAAAGTTTCGAGTTGGCAGGGTCAGGTAGTAGAAAAGTTACGAATTGGCCAGTGTACATTTTGATTTGAAAATGTTTATCATTAAAAGTTGCGAGTTGGCGCGTGTCCAACAGGATAGGGATTACGTAACATCTCAATACTCTAGTTCTGATTTCTATTCCCAGTTTTTCATTGCATAATATTGTTTTCATCTTATTGAAAGCGCTTCTGGCCATCTCAATGCGTTGTTTTATTTCAAGACTGCGATTCCAGTGTTCATTTAGCTCACATCCTAAGTAATATTGTATCTGGGTACTTTCTCTAAAGCTTTTTCTTTCACGTAGATTGTTTCGTTTTCAATCTTGTTGTTACTGACAATCATGATTTTTGTTTTTTTTTTTTTTGTATTCAGAGCCATTCCATATCTCTCGCAGTATTGCGTACTGCGATCAACCTAAATTTGCAACCATTCTCTGCAGTCCGCAAGGAGTATTGTATCGTCTGCATATCTGAGATTATTCACTAAATAGTGTTTCGTTAATTTATATGTCTCCGTCTCTTCTGAGCACATATAAAAAAATAGAGGGGATAGTATACATCCTTGTCGTATTCCTCTTCTTATTGCCAACTATTATTGCTCTATCTAATAATACTTTACATTTCTGTTGTTTTCAGAATACTTTTCGCGTATGTTATCAACTTAAAAAATCTAAAAGTTAGGCAATTATTTTGAATCTTTTTTCGAACGCATTTTCGGTTATTATTTTCATATTTCGATGGGTTATCACATACTCCGGAAGTGAGAAGACCTATGAATATTTAATATTTAATTAGTTAAATTTATTTCTAAGTTGTTTTAAATCATTGGATGATTTTCGTGTTTTAAAATAGGTTTTTAATACTTGTGTCTTTATCTGACGATATGTATTTCCTCAATTTGCTCACAACCATTACTTGGTTACGTTATGATTTTATCGGCCCATTAAAACTGTTAAAAATATGTCTTCAGTAATATAATAATCAATAGTTATAATTTTCACCAACACAAGGTGTTACACCATATTATAATAATTATTGTTCACTTCTTAAAAACGTCTCAAAGATTGGTTACTTTAAGTTGGTGAACATCTAGGCATCACACTATCTAGCTAGGGAAAGCTCGAAACAAGTGGAAGGTAAAGTGAATAGAGCAAACACAGCCGCAAGTTGCCTGAATGAAACAATATGGAGAAATAAAAATATCGGAAAAGAAATGAAAGGCAGATTTACAAAACAGTCATCAGACCAATAATGACATACGCGACAGAGACACGACCTGACACAGACAGGACAAAAAGAATGCTAAAACCAGCAGAGATGAAAATCCTTCGAAAAATAGATGGTCAAACACTATGGGACAGAACTAGAAGTACAGTTATGCGACGGAGATGTAAGGTTGACAACGTAATAACTGAGTAAGAAACAGAAGAGTCGAATGGAACGACCACATAAATCGGATGACAACAAGGTAGTAGAGTAGTAAGGACGGCGAGAGACGGTTCCCCAATAGGAAGACGATCAATGGGAAAACCACGAAACCAATGGAACGACAACTTGAGGTACTTTGAAAAAACAGACAGTCATGTCTACACAAAAAGAAGAAGAAGTTGGTGACCAAATATTTCGTGACGCTAATTCCGTGACGGTCGCCTTAGCACTTTACCATAAAGAAAAAGTAATACAACGCCAGTATAGAAGCTTCGCTTCAAAAATGTCAAAAACGTTAGGCTTGTTCCGTGTGCATTAGACACCTGTTGGGGAAAACGAGTAGCCTATTTTTTTATTACTTAATTCTACAAATGTTTAATATCTTCGTATTCTCTGTCCTTTTTCCCGTTTCTGTGATTTTCCGTTTCTACTCAGATCTAGTGTATATTCTTACATTTTTCATAAACAATTTTTTTTAATGAAATTCCACTATTAAAAGCTTATCCCTTTCATTTTTTACATTCCCTTCCCATCCAAGTACTACAAAACTGCTCTCATTTAAATCCTTTAAACCTTTGATCCCAATCCTTCCTCGACTTATATTTTTTAAGCGCATCCATCCAAAAGACTTACAAAAGGTATCTATTACATTGTTTTGGTCAAAATGGACCATCTTCATTGTTATCGTTTCTAATCAGGTGCTAGATCTATTGTAATGCTACTTGTAGTTTCATTGTTGTGACAAATAGTGCAGATTCTTATACCTGAAGGCCCATCTCGCACCTTTCTTAATGTGATAAACCATTTACATAGCCGAGAGGCCTCTGTGTCTATTGTGCAACGTGATGAAAAGAGTTAGGTGAAAATATTTTTACCTAAGAGGTTCTAATCTCTAGATTTTGACTCGGGATAAGAATGGGAATAATTTGTTTGAATATTTTAAAAGTGTGGGGTGTGGAATGTTAACTTCGAATGGGTTATCATTTATTATTCATATGAAATCAAAACTACAAGACTTACAAGAAATATTAATGATATTAAAACTAAAGAGAATAATAATTTAAAAAATAAAAATGTATACCATTTTTATTCAGTTGCAATGCGAAGGCAAGACAATCTTACTTTTCAATTAGAATACGGAGTGCAGTCCAGTCCCTTGAATCGCGATTTTCGGCTTTTATTGGAGCCTCATCGGAAAGAACGTAGGCACTGTTCTCCATATTTTAACTGATTCGCATCGAGAGCTTTTCCCACCCATTGCAACCGAAGTGATGATAGTAGGTGGCTAGCGCCATCTGGCATTGTATAATAATAGAATAATTGTGGAATAATAATTATTAAGTAGAAGACAATATCTAAAAATTAATACAGGTCATTCCGTTATATTAAATTTGTCCTGTTTTGTCTCTGTCTTTTGTCTACTTGTACACAATTTAAGACACCATAGTTCTGTCTCATATAACACGCTACTTTGTAAATATTACTTTTTTGTAAGTCTTCATATAAGTTGTCCTTCCATCTCTTTCTTAGTCTACCTTTTCTTCTTTTTTGTATTGGCTTTCATGATTGTACAATTTTCGGCATGCTTTTCTTTCCTTTCCTCTGTGTTTTGATTGCCGTCGTTATTTTTGTTTCGTTATATAGTTCTTTGAGTTCTTTATTATTTCTTCTTCTCAATTGACCATCTATTTTTATACCTACATATATTGCTCTTTATATTTTCCTCTCCCATCTTTCTAAAAGATCTACATATTTCTAACTTTTTAAGCACCCATGTTTCACATGCTTATGTAGCTTAGGCCTATAACTGCTTTGTAGATTATAACTTTTGTTTTTCTTGAGACATATTTGGATTTTATTAGCCCTTTAGTACTAACACCCCGTCTCTCAGACGGCATCTCTTGTCGAAAGTGGGATATTTACCTTTCTAGAAAATTTAGAAGGTCACCCGTTGATGACTTTTCAAGTTGGGTAGTTCTTTAGTAGTATTGAATTCGGCAATTTGCGGCAGGTTGTTATTCGAAAGATATATACACTCAAAGTGTGATTTCCGTCTAATAGACGGGGTGTTAGTGTTTGTGCCCAGTTCGTCATTACACATAATGTGCCCCAGTTCGTCAAAAAACATCAAATAAGGGAATAAAGACCCTGAGGAAACTCTTTTAAAATGGTTTGATGAGGTAGAAGACGACATAAGCGAAGTGGGATCAATTTGTGATAAAAATGTTGCCACTCACTACCATTGCTACACTACTAACTATAGTACCTGTCAGTTTTTTTTTGTTTTAACATTTTTTAAAAACCTTTTTATTTTCGTTTTTCTCGCTCTTTGTTTAACTCGATTATAAATTTTTATTAAGATTCTTTAATTTGTTTAATTTTTATCACACTTTTTTTCAGGAGTAAAAAGGTACACAAACAATCCTTCCATTCTTATTATGTTTTTCATTTTAATAAATACAGAAAAAGTAGATTAATTATTATATTTTTTAGATAATCAATACTTTCAGTAAGTCATCGAGATATTTTTTTGCATTAAAATATTTAACAAAAGAAAAAATTACCACTAAAATGTTAAACCCGTCTGTCAGGCGGTTAGTTCGTGTTTACGTCATTGATTCAAGATGTTAGTACTTAAGGGTTAAGGATCGAAATGCTCCATACTTTTTGTTTCCTTTTGCTATTTTTGTTTTAATCTCCCATTCCTCTTCCTCATGTCCATTTTTATCCACTTTTACATGCAAGTAAATATATTCTGAAACTCTTTTGAACACACATCTTCTATTTTCAATATGATATTGTCTTCTTTTTCTTTATCTGTTTCTCCCATTATCATGTATTTGGTCTTTTTTCTTTATTTATTAGAAGTACACATTTTTTGGCCCTTTTATTATATTGTTCACCAATCTTTTTAGCTCTTTCTTACTTGTCGTCAATAGTGAATGCTATACATTGATGGCCATTTTTAAAAATCGTTTACTGCATAATTTTACTTTTTCTGATTATTACTTCCAGGATCAGATTAAAAAGAGTCGGTGATAGTAATTCTCCTTGTGGCAATCCTTCCTCTGTTTCGAAATTGTTTAATTTATTACCCTTTCATGTTATTTCGTTTATATTAAATAGCAATAGGCTTTATATTTATATTTTTGGCGGTTAGAACCATAATTTTAAACTGTAGTGAATTCTTTTACTTCGTGGATGGGGATATGAGTAGAAGACTTATCAAAATTGGGGGCATGAGTGCGCTTGCATCGGCGAAGGAACAAAGAAATTGATATGACGGTTACTCGTGTTTTGACAACCGCACCCAAAAATATGCAAATTTAAATTGGAGAAAAATCCGTTTGCCAACAAAAGTGGCACGATTTTTTTTTTCTATGCTTACAAGGCGATACGGCGACGATCGAATAAATCAAAACACATTTCTTGGTGTTGAATTCGTATGCAAATTATTAAACAATCCTTATGACACCCGAACTCCGAAAGAAGTAACCCGAAGTTCTCACGTAGGTTATATCTTTTTATCAAAAGCACACTAACCAACGGTCAGTGTGAGGTAACGACATAATCTGGATACCTGTAGTCGACCAATTCATCCGTGGCCCTCAGCGTGAACCAACCGTTACCGAGGGCTAGCCTGGTCCGCTCCGAAGAATGACCCTGTCTTGTATAATAGATATGATTAATGGGCAAAAAGGTCATCAGGTCAGGCCGGACATAGAGGGATGGACCGGACATCTACGATGGATTTAAAACCTGTTCAATTGTAGGGTTTTTCCACATGCTATTGGGGTGTGTTGTTTATTTACTACCCTTTCTAACAAAGACTGCGTAACTAATGACAAGCGGCCTGGCGCTTTACTTCCAACTCTCTCTAAGCCCTTCAGGGGTGATTCTGCCCCATTTGAATTTTTAATTTTATGTCCTTAGCTGAATATTTCCGTACAGCTTTTTACAATTGTCATTAAACATGTAAAACCTTTGGGACATAGAGGGATCAACTTACATATCATAGTAAAACGCTTATATCAAATAAAAATAAATAAACAGTAATTTAAGAGGCCTATCAATTATCTCAAACAAAAAGTGCCAATATTCAGGATTCTGCTGCAAAAAATCAAGAACCATTGTTTGGTAATATTCTTCCGTATTTTAAATTCATAATTGATTTGCGTAATATGTAGTAAATGTTAAAGTAAAAATAATTGTTTAAAAATAACAGATATATCTGTAAGCAGCTAACAAAAGATATATCTGTCTTCTTCTTCTTCATGTGCCGTGCTCGATTATCGAACGTTGGCTATCAAATTGGCTATAGTAATTTTGTTAACGGCAGCTCGGAAAAGGGATGCAGAGGATCTGTTATACCATTCTCTCAGGTTTTTAAGCCATGACGTTCTTCTTCGACCTGGCCCTCTTCTTCCGTCTACCTTGCCTTGTATTATTAAATGGAGTATATTATATCTCTCTGGGTGTCGCATAACATGGCCAAAATATTCAAGTTTTCGATTTTTAACTGTTCTGACGACTTCTGTGACTTTTCCCATCCGGTGCAAAACAACTTCGTTACGAACTCTATCCACCCAACTTATTCGTAGGATTCTTCGGTATACCCAAATTTCAAAGGCTTCCAATTTCTTGAGAAGAGTATCTGTTAAAGTCCAACCTTCGACACCGTACAAAAGACTAGAGAACACATAACATCTCACTAATCTAATTTTAAGATTCAAAGTAATGTTGTTTCCACATAAATTTTCTTTATCTTAAAGAATGCAGCTCTGGCCTTCTCAATACGTATTCTAATTTCTTTGCTCATGTCCCAGTTCTCATTTAGATTACAACCAAGGTAGGTGATACTGTTAGTTCTTTCTAATTGTTCACCATAAGCTGTTACTACTTCCGGTTGTATTGGCGTCTTACTGACAACCATCACCTTGGTCTTTGCGGTGTTTAGCTTGAGTCCATATTCATCACACGTTGTGGTAATCCTATTTATCAGATGTTGAAGTTCTTCATAATTGGTCGCAATTAACACCGTGTCATCCGCATATCTCAAATTATTAATATTGACGCCATTCATTTTGATACCACATTGAGCATTATCCACTGCTTTATTGAAAACAAACTCAGAATAGATGTTAAATATTAGTGGGGACAAAATGCAGCCCTGCCTTACTCCTCTTCGTATTTGAAGTTCTTCAGACGTATACTTCATATATCTGTCAGCTTCTTATATTCCTATAATGACAGCACAAGCCTTACAGGCCTTTGGATTCGAAAGCTTTGACTAGATTCTTCCACTTTTTCCATCCCTTCACCTGTTCTCCACAGTCCCTTGTTCTTATTTCTTTAATGTCAGTCCGGACGGCATCAAACCACTTCCTTCCTGGTCTTCCTCTTCTTTTCTTCCATTCTTCCCTTGCTTGCAACTCTTAGAACGTTTCTTTCTCTTGACATCCGTAAAACATGTCCCAACCATCTAACTCTCTGTGTCCTGATTTTCTGTTTTATTTTGGGTCTCTTATATATTTCCGTTAGCTCCTGGTTTGTTTCTCCTTTATACCACCAAAATCTTATCTCAATATTTTCCTCTTCCAAATCTGTAACTTTTTTTCTTCATTTTGATTCATTATTTAAGTTTCACATGCATACAACACCGTTAGTCTCACTATTGTTTCATAAGTCAGAATCTTGCATACCCTGAACATGATTTTTTCTTCAACGGTGCATTTAATGATCCTACTGCTTTGCTACCTTTCAACAACCGTTTATCTATTCTCTGTCTTTGACTCTTCTATTGGAACTGTTATTCCAAGGCACTAAAATTCTGTTACATTCTCAAACTCTATACTCTCTCTGATTCTGCCTTAGAGTAATCAATTTATTTTCTTCTACAGTTTCCCCTCTCATTTACATATATTTAGTTTTTCCTTATTTATAGGCAGGCCATATTTTCTAGTTTCTTTAAATTTAGTGAACATTTTTCGAAGTTCTATTCTTGAACGTGCCCAAAACACCAAGATATCTGCGAAACCTATGCACTGTTTTCTTTTGTTTAGTGAGTAAAAATCATCCGTGGTAAAAATAATGGTATTCAGAAAGAATTTTGGTGCCCATATTCCTTGCTTAGGAAGCATCTAATCAAGAAACATTAAATTTTTTTATAACACTTTATACTTTGCCAGTCTATTTTTTTGTTTTTCATTTTATTTAAATATATTCTCTTATCAGTTAGATAGGTATCACTAGTTTTGTATGTTGATCCATTTTTTGTGGTATTGAAAAATATATAAATCCCACAAAATTGTTTGTATTTTGAGAATGATTTCCGAAGTGGGAAAAATAATAAATTGTATTAGAAATTTCCCATTTGAAACCAGTCCAACCCTGGACTGCTTTATACCCGCTCGCCCCTTTCCCTACAATGCCGAAACTATGAATCCTTAAAGACATCTAGGAAATTAATTTTTTCGATCAGGAGTGACCCTTCTGTAAGACATTAATCCTTTTTTGGTAAAGAGCAAAACATTAATTTTGTTTTGTAGCAGATTAAGTAACTGCCCAACCGTTTTTTCCACTCATGGGAAATATGCTCATATTTATTTTTCTGTACTTGCTTAGTCAAAATCTACCTGGACATCATACAAGTTTATATTTATTAATATGCTTGGGCCATTTAAATGGCCTTTGTGTTTTTGTGTCAAGTAATGACCAGAGGAAAAAACCTTTTTGAAGATGTGTCACCCTTAAAAGTGGACATTAAAATGTAATAGAATAATCAATTAAATATCATGAGAAAATAAAATCCTGTTCAAATGAAATGTTGAGTTTGTAGAATTTTTCATTACCTACTTCAATATTTTTATACTCATTTAGTTTTATTTTCTACATTTTATCTAATTTTCTCAGTTCATTTCTTGTTTTATCACTTTCATTTTTATTTTTTTAAACATTCAGCAGAATTTGGCTTTTTCTCCAATTGTTATTTTGCTATCTTGAATTCATCTAGAAGGACCTTGGTCCTTCCAAGATCTTCTGTTCCTTCCTATTCTTGGTCTTGGCTTTTCAGATGATACTTTTAACTCTGGATTTTTTTGCTCCATTCTGGATCTAATTTCACCGTGACTCTTTGCGTTACAATTTGACTGATATCCAAGGTAAAAAATTTGATCAACTTGCTCAGTTTGTTATTATTTATCCCATCTTTAGACGTATCAGAGGAGTATGTCAACTAAAACTGTCACTGTCACAGTGGCAAACAATAAATAGAATATAAAGTTACAGGTTTTTATCGCTAAATTTCCCATCTCCACTAGTTTCATTTCTTTTTATATCACAACTTAATATGTTTTCCATATTTTGCGTTATTTTGCCGGTGATTAGCGCTCTCATCACTGTATATAAACAGTTTTATATTCTGTTGTTTACTTATTCCGAGTATTTTGGTTTTCAATATATTCAGATCCAAACCTCCTTCTTTACAGCCCTCAACGACCCTATCATGTAATGTTTGTAGATCTTCTTGAGTAGAAGCTAGGAGTACAGCAGGAAACCCATTATGAACGCCCGGCACGGCACAGCCCAGCACGGCACAGCTCAGGCCGGCACGTCCAAAAACCCATTTGTACCGGCCGGCACGGCACGGCACCGGAAAAATGATCATTTGCCATGGAGACCTCGTCAGAAGAGTAAGTGAAATTTGTGCTGAGATTGAAACAGACGAAAATGCAAAATTACGACGGAAACATCGATTTTGGGTTCACGAAATATTAAAAAAAGAAGAGAATATGACGATTTTCATCATCTTTTCCCGCATAAAGATGATCCAAAATTTCTCAAATATTTTCGAATGTCTCAAACCAAATTTTATATTTCCATATTTCAAAACAAACAACGCGCTTTCAATTAAAAAATCAACAATATATCTGCTTACTACCAACAATTATTATGACGCACTGGCGCCGACTGGGCGTTCAGGCCGTTCGACTTCAACGGATTTTATTTTTCTCGGAGAATTTTGGCCGTTCCGTTTGCGTGCTGGACTGTGCCGGGCCGAGCTGGCCGCTCATAATGGGTTACGTTGCATTTAAAACTATACAAATGAATTTGGACTGTCATGTGCCGTGCCGGGCGTTCATAATGGGTTTCCTGCTTTACTGTGTCGTCCGCATATAACAAATTATTGATGACTCCACCGCTCACAATAATTATTCCTTCTTGTATTTTAGAAAGCGCATTTCTGAAAATTCTTTCGGAGTAAACGTTGAAAAGCAGGAGGCATCCTTGCCGTACTCCCCTATTAATATTGCATTACACATAGAAATAATATTGTAACATAATAGCAAAATTCACAGTAAAAAGTTTGCCGATGATCTTTTCCAGGTTCTCTCCCACCTAGTCCCGCAGACTCCGGAGTATCGGACGTCGACAGTTCATCTTCAGGGCACACTTCAACTGACGAGCTGAAAGCCAGACTGCAACCTTCCATACACTCACCAGTAGGCACTCTCTTTCCAAGACATCCCTTCTCGTGGAACAACACACACCATGGACAGAGGCCGCCCAATCACATGTCACAACAGTTTTACCAACCTTTTGCAACAAGTAAGTCAATTTTTTAATCATACTTTAACTCTAATCAATTCTGACTATAAAAATGTAAAATGACAAGTTAATTGAGATACTTTATTTCATATTTCGTTAATTTGAATATAAACTATTATTGCTAAATACTCAAAGTTGCTTTTGTAGAATAAAATTAAATATTTTTTTCAGTATGGTTAAATGAAAGTGGATATCATATCTTTTCTTTGTATGATTAAGACTGTTCTATTATGTGAGATTGTTCTATTTATTAAACTGTACTTTAACTATAATGTATCCTCCAATTTTGTCAGTGAGCAGTTTCCAAAATAATCGAAAAAAAAAAACGATTACGTCACTAATTAAAAAAACAATATGATACTTATATATTTGCATTCATTGACTATATTCACTTGCCAATTTCACAAATGAATATTTTAGAAATAATCTTCCTTAAATTAAAAAAAAGTTAAAATTTGGCTTTGAAATTGTGTAGATATCTTCTTTTGATTTTTGTTCAAATATCATTATAAGTACATACTTTGCTTTTTGGAGATTAGACTTTTGATTTTTATATAACTTATCATTTAGATATTTTTTGTGAGTATTATTACATTTTTACATAAGTATACAGTGTTAATTTTTTATGAAAACAAAAATTCAAAATATTTTTTAAATTGTCTGCTCTCTACTCGAAATAATTGAAACGAAGTATACATTGGACAAACGTCCAGGAATATAACGGGAAGAATAAATTCGCACAAAAATGACATTCTGAATTAGTATGAAAGTAGCTGAAGTACAAGACTGTGCATTAAGTGAAAATTCTGTCAAAATGGGGCACACTACAAACTATGACCAAGTAAAAATATTGGTAAGTGAAAGAAATCAGAGCAAAAAAATGTGTTTTTAGAAATGTGTTTAATTAAAACTATACAGAATAAAACAAAACAGCGGCCATTGACAGTGTTTAATAAAAAAAGAGTTATTAATAAAAAAATTTACTAAAAAAGAGTAAACAGAGCAGCTCTAGCTTCTATGATAAAGTTTGAGATGAAGGTTGCATAAGCATAACAGCAGAGACAAACACCTCAAAGCAAGGTGCTCTTTTGATTTCTTCTCCTAGCTATTGGTTCTCTTCTTCTGTCCTCTGTTAAACTGACTTATAATGTGTTTAGTAAAAATAGAAGAGACGTGGATAACACAGATAGATGAAGTTTATTGAGTTTGGAGGAATATGAAAATTAAATAAATAACCTTCGTAATGTTAGGTTACGCTGTCAGTTTTATAATAGCATACTCACAAGGGTAAGCTTGCATCAGGGGCGGCCCGTCGGAGTAGGCAAGGTAGGCGCCGCCTACCCTCTTCAAATGTAGTACAATAATATAAATTATTAATATAAATTACTTATTTCAAAATTGTAATTTATAAATTTTGACACAATATCTACAATAAAATAGCAAAAATTATCCAAATTATTTTTAAAAATATCCAAAAAATTTTCTCCGTAGTTATAATTATTGTACGCTCCTTGTAGTATCAGTAGTACTGTATAGATTCTATATTCTCCTTGGTTAGGCACTCGGGAACGTAGCCTGAAATAGAACGACGCCAATACCGAATTGACGTGCGATCTCTCTCTGTTTACGCGAGCAAGCCTGCTGCAGGCCGGCGGATTTTGAACGAGCGGATAGGCACAGAGTCGTATAGCCGGACCTACAAAATTTTATCAGTTGCTTCTCTTGTGTCTTGTGAAACTGTTTTAAAATAATTGTTTTTTGATTTTGGCTGTTATTAGTAGATTAAGTATTGAATAAAACTAGGTAGGACAATTTAAATTTGTTTATAAAAACTGAATAATGTGTTATTAGATTATATAGATAATTAAAAATTTAAAGCGAGGTTAATTGTTAACTTATCATTTTATTCGAATAGTAAATTATTATTTGATACATAAATAAAATAAGTAATATTTGACGTTGTTGAAACGTAGGTGTGTTAGTTTTATTGGTGGAAAAACTTTAGTCATCGAATATGAATATTTTAAACGATGTAATATGCAGTTTGATCGAGACACCTTTTTCAAGGCGCCAAAATCAAGAAAGATTAGTAATTATTTCAATGGGCCGGCCTTTACAAAATTTAACAATTTTATCCACAGATAAGACAAAAGACAATCAACCATTTTCGAGATCGTTTAAAACAATATGGTATGAAAATCATAAATGGCTAAGCGGAAGTTATTTTAAAAATTCACTTTTCTGTTGGCCTTGTCTGTTGCTGTCAAATTTGAAGCAAAATGTTTGGGTGAGTCAGGGATATTCAGATTTGAAAAATTTATCAGCTAGTGTAAAAAAACATGAATCTTCGAAAGAACATTTAAACAAATGCTTAGATTTAAAACGGTTAGAAAAAAATAAACAAACTACTGACAGTGCTTTCGCTGGACATATTTCTCTATCTAATAAGATATATAATAAAGAAGTTGAAAAGGATTGAAGAAGTTGAAAAAATTGATGTTACAATTCTTTTAGCAAAACAAGAACTTACATTTCGCGGAAATTACAGAAATTTTTAATTTAGTAGTTAAACGCGATCAGGAAATCCAGGATCATGTTAAAAAATAGAAGGGGTGTTCACGGGTTTGTCAAAAACAATACAAAATGATTTAATAGATTGTCTTGCCGATTACGTAAAAAATGAAATTTCAACAGAAATTAATGAAAGTCAATTTTTTTCTATACTAGCTGACGATACTACTGATATAACCGAAAAATCACAGTGTACTTTAACAATCCGTTTTGTTAACAAAGTTGGTCAGGTAACAGAAAGATTTTTAGGGTTTTTTTATGTTAGCGATAATAGATCTGCAGACGCTCTATATAGTTTAATTTCAAACGTGCTTGAGCCATATGATTACAAAAATAAATTAATTGCTCAATTTTACGATGGTGCAAGTGTAATGGCTCTCTTTAAACGGATTACAATCAAAAATTAAAGTAGATGCTCCAAAAGCAATTTTTACACATTGTTGCGCTCATAGATTATATTTAGTATTGCAAGACGGCTCAAAATGTATTACAAACTGTAGGATATTTTTTGTCGCCTACCCGAAGTATATGTGTAGCCTACCCGCATACTGAGGTCACGAGCCGCCACTGGCTTGCATAAATAACAACTCCAGTTTATAATGTAGTTATTATTTTTAGCATGTTTTTCATTAACTCGAAAGCACAAACAAGCTTTTAGAGCTTTACTTTGCTTATTGAGAGATAGGCAAATTTGCGTATTGATAGATGTTATTTTTGTGCAGTAAAGACTGATTAAACAAAAACCCGTCTAACGGCTGGCTGTTTCAACAGAGGAAAGTTTTCAAATCGTATTTTTTGCCAAAAAAATAAAAATATAAATTCTAATCTGTCTAACGACTAACAAAACACATGATTACCAGACTGCACACGGCACTTTTTTTTCTAAAAATGCACAAATTTGCAGATACACTTTAACACCATGTAACGCTTTATCAAGCGGTGCTTGACAAACATTCTTCAAGGTTTTTTTTTTAATCTTTTAAATATGAACGTCAATCTCATAAAAAAACATGAGGGGCGATAAAAATTATGGTGAAATCCGCGACGTTTCAGGTGTTTGTTTTTTTGTTCAAAACTTGACCTATCTTAACGGTAGAAATGTTAGATACTAATAGATTCTGTATGAATGAGGCAATTTTTATTCGCGATAATGGGTTCTGTAATGTTGTTTTTCTATTGCTGTTTAGACCAGGGCTCATCTGTAAAAATATTAGCACATTTGGACGTTGAGAGGTGACTCAAGTTTTTTTGCAGAAATTGCTTGAAAATAAATCAAATAATAATATTTGAGTTATCCTCCCTCTCAAAAAGGTCCGGAACGTTGCGTTGTTTAAATAATCAAAATGTCAAAAAATGAAGGAAAAATTCGATTTTTTTCTTCGTTTTTTGATTATAACTTATAAAGTATTAATTTTCGAGAAAAGTTGTACTGACATAAAAGTTGTGTAATTAAATTTCCTACAATATAGAATTTGTTAAGAATTTAAAAAATAGTCACCCTTGTTGCAAAATAGCAATAATTGCGAAAAAAACATACAAAAACAAGTATTCGCATTTTACGTTTTTCAACCATTTATGCTACAGTTAGGACCTTCATATTTCACCCAGAAAAACTTTATGATACAGTAAAATAATACTGTAAATTTCATTAAGATCGGTTCAATAGATTTTGCAAAATAAATTTTGCAATCCAGCTTTCGCAAAAAAAATTCATTTTTTCAAAATGTTACAGGACTGAAAATAAAGCAGATAACAAGTTGAAATTTTTTTTGCGTATAGAAGTGTACTGTACCTTTCATTTGCAATTTTGCAAAATTAAAATCGATTAATTACCACGGCGTCAGGAATTTTTTAAATAAACATTCATTATTGGTGCTACGCGCAGGACAGCGGATAGTTTGCTCTTATTGGGCATTCCAATGACCTTTGATAATGATTTATACATGTTAATTTTTATTACATTTCGGTATAAATAAATAAATTTGTTTATTGCAAAATAAAAACATATACTGTATCCTTTGAAATAACACTTTTATTAGCAAAAACTTTATTGTTTATATTTTAACTTAGAGAATAAAACTTTATTATTTTTAAATATATGCAATTGTTTAAACAATATTTCACAAACAATAATAAAATTAGTTTGATTTTTGTGGAATTAAAATATTAAAATACAACAAAATATAGAGTAAGAAAATAATATGTTAGATAAAGATTAGAAGAAATTTTGGTGGAAATCAACTTGTGTGAATCGAACACCGCTGTCCTGCGCGTAGCACCAAAAATTAATGTTTATTTAAAAAATTTCCTGACGCCGTGGTAATTAATCGATTTTAATCTTGCAAAATGCAAATGAAAGGTACAGTACACTTCTATAAGCAAAAAAAATTTCAACTTGTTATCTGCTTTATTTTCAGCCCTGTAATATTTTGAAAAAATTAATTTTTTTTGCGAAAGCTGGATTGTAAAATTTATTTTGCAAAATCTATGGAACCAATCTTAATAAAATTTACAGTATTGTTTTACTGTATAATAAAGTTTTTCTGGGTGAAATATGAAGGTCCTAAGTATAGCATAAATGGTTGAAAAACGTAAAATGCGAATACTTGTTTTTGTATTGTTTTTTCGCAATGATTGCTATTTTGCAACAAGGGTGACTATTTTTAAAAATTTTTACCAATTCTATATTATAGGAAATTTAATTACGCAACTTTTATGTCAGTAAAACTTTTCTCGGAAATGGATACTTTTACAGTTATAATCAAAAAACCAAAAAAAATCGAATTTTTCCTTAATTTTTTGACATTTTGATTATTTAAACAATGTTCCGGACCTTTTTGAGAGGGAGGATACCTCAAATATTATTATTTGATTTATTTTCAAGCAATTTCTGCAAAAAAATTTGAGTCACCTCTCAACGTCCATCTCAAAACAGATGCGCCCTGGACTAGTTGTGTCTGTAAAATTAAGTTCAAACAGTCATTGACAAGTAAAGTAGAAAACGAAGATTAACGCAAACGGCGAAAAGTATACATCGTCGTAGATAAAGTGCAACCGAAACAAAACTTTTTATGTATAATGGATGGAGAACACTCTTTCTCTCTCACTCTCAACCTCCCTGTCTCTCTGTCTCTCTCTCTCTATGTGTCTCTCTCTATGTCGTGTGTCTCTCTCTGTCTCTCTGTGTGCGTCCCTCTCTCTGTGTCTCTCTCTAGGTGCGTCTCTCTCTATGTGCGTCTCTCTATGTGCGTCTCTCTCTGTGTCTCTCTCTCTCTGTGTGTCTCTCTATGTGTCTCTCTCTCTGTCTCTCTCTGTGCGCCTCTCTCTCTGTGTCTCTCTCTATGTGCGTCTCTCTCTGTGTGTCTCTCTCTATGTGCGTCTCTCTCTGTCTCTCTCTCTCTCTCTCTCTCTCTCTCTCTCTCTCTCTCTCTCTCTCTCTCTGTGTCTCCCTCTCTCCAATTGCACTCCAGCCCAAATCGAGCCTGGGCTTCCTCCAAACTGTGCCTCCAACATTGCTGGTTCCGTACCGATCTTCCGCAGGTTCTTACGTCTAGCAAATTTTGTGCGTCTGCTGCCATTTCGTCCATCCACCTTTTCCGTGATCCTTTTGGTATAGAGAACACTGGTCAAAAGAATTTTAAAACTAACCTAGGTTTTAAACAAATGAAAAGTATACGTAGAATGGAAAGGAGGAGAGAGAGAATACGAGCAATGATACTGGCCAGATCTGAAGTTGATTGGGAACCTGTTTAGATCAGAATGTGGGACACACATTTCTTTTTACTTCTTGTAATCTGTCATTTTTAACGATTTTATGAAACTTCGATTTAAAAGCCATTAGACATCCTCTTTTGCGCTTTTCGTGTCCGTTATTTATGCTGATATATTACTATTTACTTACTTTATAAAACTGTTTGCTTTTTTGATGCTTCTAAACTATTAATGTTTATATAATGTTAATGCTTTTTATTACATATGTTATGTGTCTAAACCGATGTGTTTTTGTTTGTTTCGATTTTTAATTGATATGTGTTCTGGTCCGATTTTGAATTTTAAATAAGAAAATAAGAAATAGCTGACGATATGGCAACACTGTCAATATGTTAATCTTAAATGGAGTCTCATATCGTATACATAATGGGTTATGTTCAATCCCTGAAATAATCATTGCCCAGCTTACGTTTAAATTCTTCACTTATGTACTGTCTTTATCATTTTAATTATTACATTTTTCTAGTCGAAATTTAGTTCCTTAAACCAATTTCGAATTATTGTCTGTTTCTAGAATGTTTGAATGTAAATTTTCTCCAGCTCAAGTTTTATTTCTAGCTCATTATTTCATATTTGGGTAATTATGTACCAAGAGGGTAAGCCTAAAAAATGCCAATGTTTTGTGAACTGTGATGAAAAAGTAAAGAAAAGCTCAAATTTTAGTGTTTTCTTTGGGGGAAATTAGTAAAAGTGCCCAAAAATTAAGCAATAGAAAAAATATCATTAAAAGTAATAAAACAACCAAGAAACAATTATTTCCCAAAGAAAACAGTAAATTACATAATTATGCCACAAGGAAATAGCTTCAGAACAAAATTTTAAAAATTTACGTAAGAAACCAACAAAAATATATACCTAATTGTCTTAATTATAACAAACGTAATTAAAAAAAAAACTAAGCCAAGACTGCTAACATACTTTTTGTCTACGAACAAACCAGTAATTTTTTGTAAAAAGTAGGTAAGAACAAGAACAAAATGTTAAAATATTTAATTAAAAATGTGTTAATTTATTTTTCATAAGAAAACATATTTTCTATAACAATGGCAACACTGGTTAGAATTATCCTTTTTGAGTATAATATGAAACGGTTGTCAGTTGTCATTAGTGTCATTTCTTGTTGTTTCATGTTATTTATAATGGCGGCGGCATTTAAAACTAAATGGAAATTAGATAAAAAGAACGTTTTCCAACCAATAAAAATTGATATGTTATTAGTTTTATAATTGTAGACAAAGACATCAATATTTAGGAATAGGACCTGTATTATATAAACGCAACAACAAATTTGATGTTCACCTCTGCTGAATTAGGCATCAGACACAAAATATTTCTCTAATTTATTGATTTATTAATATGGAAATTGAAAAATATTTAAACATAATTAACATATCATTATCGTCTATGATAGTTTGAAATTAAAATACCAGTTTGACTGGAGAGTGATGAAAATGAACCGACAGACGAGCAAGCAAACCAGGCGAGCGCAATTTTTTTATATTACGTAAAACTGACCTCAGTCAATGTCACTACTATGTACAAAAATAGACCATCGCATAGACTTTCGGTTTCTATGAGGAAACGGTGGCAGGCGGACAGACAACAAAAATAAAGAGGAGGAAGATTCATTTGAATTTATTTGTTTGCCTCGGAGAAATAGAGTTTTTTATTGAAGATATTCGTGTTTAGCATTCTTCGAGGAACCAATAAATCGGTTTTATTTGTTTTTTGTTTACCTCATTGCGAATTTTTTTTGCCAATAAATAGTGTTTATTATAATAATTTTTAAATCAATTGAGTTTTTTGCAAATATTTGGCGAAGAACCGACAGTTTCACGTCTTTTAGGAATCTTATAGCTCCTCCAATATGGCTTTTCATCGATTGTCATTTGTTTCGACCTTGTGTCATATTTTGTATAATATGTGTATAATATTAACATACACGGATTATACGACATTTGACAGAAGCTCGAAACAAATCACTGTGAATGAAAAGCCCTATGTCCAAAATCTGACTTAGTACATTTTGTAATATGGCTATTCATCACCGCCTTTTTGGTACCCTTGACGTATGACGTATCATAAGTCATACGTCATTGGTATATATTTTACAATAGCGCCTTTCAACGATTCTCATTTGTTTCGAGCTTCTGTCATATGTTGTATAATCTGTGTATAATATTAATATACGACATATGACAGAAGCTCGAAACAAATGAGAAATGAGAATCGTTGAAAAGCCCTATTGAGATATACCAATGAAATATGACGTAGTTATATTATACGTCATACTGTCAAAGATACGAAAAAAATAACGGCGATGAATTGTGCTTCACAATGTTATTTTTAAAGGCAAGCAACCTCTTTGTGAATTTTTTTGCCAACAGAAAATATATAGATATTATAACAATCTTTGAATTAATCAATTTTTTTTGCAAATATTTGGCGTTTCACATATTTTCAGTAATCTTATAGCTCCTCCAATGTTTAATTCCAATATCGATTAATATTTTACTCCTATTGTTCCCTTCTCAGTAATCACGGTTTAATGACACTTTCACGACTTTCAAGTAACTTTTATCGATTCTTCGATTATTCGATCATTTTTTAATCATGCAAACCCTCGATTTAATATATTGCTGTAAATTATGCCTCACAATGTCATAATAGGCCAGCATGAAGATAGCCTCAAGTGAAGCTTCACGGAACGAAATATAGGTGTTTGGCAGTGTTGCAACATCTATTCTGTGAAGCTGCATTTGAAGCTATCTTCATTTAGTAAATATTATGCTTATATGCTAAAAATATGACAAATACTGTAGTAGGTAGAGAAGTATCAAAAATGTAAAAGTACTAAAAGAATAAAGTAAAAATAATTATTTGAATTTTAAAAGTTCTTCTTTTAACTGTATACTGTAAGCAAAAGTATTGTATCTGTAAGTACAGGTTAACTCCAAACCACCATCCTAAACAGAAAAAAGCGCGTATTGTTAACGCAGACAGACACAAGGTAAACAACATTTTCCAAAAAAATCTTGTTACATCCGTTATCTCATCCAAAAACAAACATGTTCTTCGTTATTTGCGTATAGACAGCTATCGCAAATGTTACCACGACGCATTACGAACTGTAGAAAAAGATGCACAGTTTTAACACTGACCTGCCTTCTGCCATTTTAGATAACACTTGAAATGGAATTTCAATATTTGGATTAAATTTCAAAGTTACAGTAAACAATAGCATGGGAGTTCGTCAATCCCATTCAATAGGGATTTGTAATAAATCAAACATTTTAACGACTTAATAAAATGATGAAAATATTTTATCATAATATATCAATAATTCATCTGTTTTTCTTTATATACTACTTATATCTATAAAAATATGTTCTGTTGCATTCAACATAACATTTCAAGAGTTAAATTCTTTACTTAAGACAGAAAAGATATAGGTACCTATTTTTTACATGGTTTTGATATTCTCAAACGTACCTATTAATCAAAAATATAGTTTGAGCCTAAAACAGTGTGATTGATAGAATGAGGCAATTTCCAAGCAAAAGAAAAAATATTTCAAATTTCCATCACGTTAGCCTCAAGAAAAATAAAGATTATGCAAGTCTGGTACATATAGTTTAGAAGTGAAGACTACCTTAGTAGATTCTTGCTGTAGTAGATGCAACTAGTACACTACTTGCATTTAATCTCTGACAGCCAACTTGACTGAACCAACTACAGTAAAGGCGTTGTAGTCTTCAACTTTGAGTCTGTAACAGCTCTATACTGTAAGCATCTGGCAAAGCACAACATAGTAACTTTATTATGGGTATCAGGACATTACTAAAATACTATTGCCTTGATAAACACGGAACTAATACCTTTTATTGGACCAGGACCATCTTGGTATCTCAAAATGCCGCATACATGTTCGAAAATGGAATAGTCTTCGTTAGACTATTTCGATTCATTTGTGCCTGAGAATTAGTCCTCATCAAACTTCTTTTGTTCTAAAATCGGTTGTGTGACTTGGCGTCTTCTACAATCTTCCTCTATTCTTTCATGTCTTATGTGATCCTCCTGTTAATTTGGTTCTTTATCTTGGTTTAATTATCACTCAAACATTATCTCTGTAGAATGGGCAAAGTGGACAGAGCAACATCCAGATATATATGTACTGTTAAAATGTAGAAGAACTACATTGTTTACAATTGAAACTGCCATAAATATCTGGAACTGGCCTTCTTAGAATGTGATTTGCGAAATTTAAAATATGTTTCAAAATACCAAAACTTGGTCAAAATGTTCAATTTTGTTTTATTTATTATACCGAAGCCTTCGAACGCATTTTAACATTATATTGATATAACTTCCTTTAAAAACCAGCTAGGCTTTACAAAAAAAAAGACATCGACTAAAACTATTCCTTTTCAAATTATTCCGCTGTCAATGAAATCAAAATTCGCCTAATAAATAATGTCAAACATGAGATAAAAAATTCAAAACATTTTTTATCGCAGTTCAAATAGCGACTGCTAAATTTAGGTGTCACCTTCGAATTTTCGAGTGTTTGCAGATATGCGTTAATTAGCAAACAGAAAAAATATTTCCATACCAATGCAAATTGACACGTATTAGCTTCCTTCTAACATTGTTGAGAATAATTAGGGTTACCATACGTCCGGATTTCGTCCGGACAGTCCGGATTTGAAAGACATGTCCGGATTGGCGTCCGGGTACGAGAAATGTCCGGATTTTTTTCTTTACTAAAAAAAAATGGAAAACACTTGGCCCAACTGTGGGAAATTTCATTCTGCGCAGCACCTAGTTAAGTTGGTCGCACTGCTTGTCATGTTAAAACATAGGTGTATATGTATTTTAAACTGGCAGATATTTTCGATGTTAGTTGCATATTGCTATTGCATATTGATGCATATTGATATATGCATTTCGCATATATGTAAAATGTAGAGGTAGCAACACGGTAAAATTCACCTTTTACATTTTCTACAACCCCTTGGACTACTCCTGTCCGGATTTGGCCTTAATAAATTATGGTAACCCTAAGAATAATGCTTTTTTGTAATTAAATTATTTTGTTTTTGACGTTAATATTGGGGGTCTGGCAATTCGTTTCTGTTCCTTCTATGGTTGGTTTTTCATGCACCACTGTCCTCATGTATAAATGAAAGGTTCTCATTCATTATAAACCTCCATTGTATCATCAAGGATGGATCAGCCCATAGATTGATTATGTATTTTCTTAAATATGATTAGCAATTTAACTTTAACCTTTGAATTTCATGAAGGCAGTGGACTTATATATTTATGAGATTACGGTTTCTTCCAAGAGATTAGATTATGTATCTATTTTCTCATGTTCCTTCCTTGTCTGTCTGTCGGTTACATGTATCTCCTGATTTCCGTGTGTAATGTTGCCGAAAAATCTCATGAAAGGTCATGGTACGACTGGTACGAGCACATAAAGTGGTACCGAGGACTTGCTTTTTGTGCTTCTTTGATTACTCATTGGTCTCGTTTTGGCCAGAGACACAAAAGGGGGGGGGGAGAAAACGTACAAACACGATATCATAATATAGTAGTTGTGAATTGTGAATATCATAGATTTCTTAGTGAATACTCCAACTGTACACAAACATACATATTTATACACACACACAACACACACACACAGTTTTCATAACTACGGAGAAAAGTAGACTTTTTAAGTCACAACGTAGAAAAGTAGAAAATGCGAAACAATCTCTTTATATACAATTTGCCAGAAAAGGGATGATTTTATGAAAAGAGGGACGAAAATTGAAATTTTTGTGATGTTTCACATATGTATTTGTGCTTACATTTTTACTGGAAAACCATACAATCAAGTCCAAAACTAAATATTTAATAACTAAAAATATTTTTTATTGCCGTTTTGGGGATGATATTCAATATGCTCACATGCTATTTTATAAATTTTAAGGATTATCTTGGAATGGAATTACAAAATCGTTAAAGCAACATTAAGCCTAACATACGATCAGCCTTGACCTTGCAGCGTAATTTTGTGAGACAAAACCCATTGTGGAATATTTCAATATGTTTTAGCGTACCAAATTCTGCTCCGTAGAATATGTAAATCTATTGGCCATTCAAAAAATAAATTGGAAATTTAAATTTTGACCTGTCCCAACATTTTGAACGTTTGGATGTCTCGATAGGAACAACGTTAATTCAAGTGAGAGCTGACGAACTTTTTTATCGGTGTAGTAAAGAAATAAAAATATATGGTCTAATAATCAAATTATGTCTTCTTCTTCTTCTTCCTACTTTATAAATAGGCATAATGCCTGTTTTATTTCGGTTTTTAGCAGGAGCGTCATTTGAAATTTTGATGGAGGGGGGGCAAGCATTATGGGTGTTAGTAAATAAGTATGAAAAATTTTAAGGGCTAATTATACATGAAAAATTAATACCAGTTCGCTTTATAAACATATGTCCGCAAATGCTTAGTTTCGGAGATACAGGGTGTTGAAATTTTTATTTCAAACTGCCAATTTATTTATTGCTCTAAGACCAGTTGAACTATGAAAATGAAATTTGGTGAGTTTTAGGAGGTAGTTATTACGAATTTTTTGACATACAATTTAGAATTTCGTATTCATCATTGGCGCGCCTACGGGCAATAGTCTGAATTATTTTAAAGAAAAAAATAGTACGCCACGGAGATATTTTAAATTAAAAATTATTTTTAAATTCCATGTGTAATTTATGATAAAAAACTTTTCTAGCCTTTTTTTCATATGATGCACCGTTTTTATGCAGAAAAGTAAAACATCTTGGCGCGTATTTTTCATTTCTTAATACATCATCAAGAACTATCCAATATAATAATACTAAACTAGAACAATAACAGAAAATATTACTAATAAGATTTCAACTAGGTGCAAAGCCGCAAGAAATGTTTAAAATGATCTCCTTTACAGATAACAGAAGAATTTTATATTCATCATTGGGGCGCGTACGGGTAATGGTCTAAATTTTTATAAGAAAAAAATAGTACGCCACTGAGATATGTCAAACTAAAAAATCATTTTTGAATTCCTCGTTCAATTTACGACAAAAAATCTTTCTTTCCTTTTTTTTACAAGGCGCCGTTTTTATACAAAAAAATAAGACATCTTAACGCTTACCAAGTATTTAAGGTAGTTTCCATATGCATAGAAACTTAGTTCAAATACTTTGTAAACGTTAAGATGTTTAGTTTTTTTGCATAAAAACGGCGCCGCATATGAAAAAAAGCAAGAAAGATTTTTTGTCGTCAATTGAACAAGGAATTCAAAAATGATTTTTAGTTTGACATATCTCAGTGGCGTACTATGTTTTTCTTCAAAAAATTCAGACCATTACCCGTACGCGCGACAATGATGAATATATAATTTTTCTGTTACCTGTAAAGAAGATCATTTTAAACATTTCTTGCAGCTTTGTACCTAGTTGAAATGGTATTAGTAATATTTTCTGTTATTGTTCTAGTTTAGTATTATTATATTGGATAGTTCTTGATGATGTATTAAGAAATGAAAAATACGCGCCAAGATGTTTTATTTTTCTGCATAAAAACGGTGCATCATATGAAAAAAAGGCAAGAAAGGTTTTGTATCATAAATTAGATGTGGAATTTAAAAATAATTTCTAATTAGAAATATCTCAGTGGCGTACTATTTTTTTCTTTAAAATAATTCAGACCATTGCCCGTAGGCGCGCCAATGATGAATACAAAATTCTTAATTGTATGTCATAAAATTTGTAATAACTACCTCTTAAAACTCACCAAATTTCATTTTCATAGCTCAACTGGTCTTAGAGCAATAAATAAATTGGCAGTTTGAAATAAAAATTTCAACACCCCGTATCTCCGAAACTAAGCATTTGCGGACATATTTTATGTTTATAGAGCAAACTGGCATTAATTTTTCATGTAGAATTAGCCCTTAAAATTTTTCATACTTATTTACTAACACCCTGTATATACAATACATTTATATGCAAACAATACAAAATTGATCTATTTTTTGTAAATTTCAGTAATTTTCAGGGTCAGGGGGGCGGCAAATGCCCCACCTGCCCCCTATCAAATGACGCCCTTGGTTTTTAGCCTCAATTGACATTGTCTGACCATCTTTTCCTCGGTCGTCCCAATGATCTTCTTCCATTTGGCGATTTGTCTCTTGCTATTCGTACTATTCTATTTTCTGTCATTCTTTCTATGTGTTGATTCCATTCTATCTTTCTTTTTTTGGTTCACATGTTTATTTCTTCTATACCACATCTCGCTCGTATTTCCTCACTTCTTACTCAGTCTCTTACAGTTTGCTTTGTTATTTTTTGTAAGACTTTCATTTCTGCTGTCCCCAGCAGTCTTTGTGTTTTCGCCGTATCTGCTCTATGCTCTTGTTTCCGCTGTGTACGTCATTATCGGTCTTATTGTTGACTTATATATCTTGGTTTTCGTTTTCATTCTGAGGTATGTATTTGTTTCTCCAGGTTGTGTTGTTGAGACATCCTGCTGCTCTGTTTGCCATGTTCACTTGTTTTTGTACTTCTTCCACTTTTGCGTAGCTTGACAGTTTTACTCCAAGAGTCCAGGGTAATAAGGTTTTTCCCATGACACTCGAGCAGCCAGGGTACTGAAGCGTTTTTTCGACAGGTAATACCTAAAAGAGCAAATTGTAACTATTTCCTGCGCAGGATCTGGTGGCCATTTTTATTTATAAACAATTAAGTGCCAAAAAGTGGCATTTTTCCCTTTTTTTTTTCAAATCAATGGAAAACACTGAAACTTATTGTTTTTTTAGTACAAATATCTTTGAGATTATGGAAAAAGCTTTAAAATGACGTATTACAAAGTTTGATATACTCATTTATTGTTAATATAATTGCGGAAAAAGGTCGGAATTGCAAAAAAAAAATAATTTTGCAATATCTATTGTAAAAATTAGTGTACAGCTTTGAAATTTTTGTCATATAAGGGTTCTTTGGTGCTTAATATGTGATAAAAATTTCAAAGCGATTCAATGAATTGTTTAAATTTTATTCAAATTGTTTATCCCAGAGAGCATTGTTTTTGCAATAACATAAGTCAGGAAAACATGACGTCAGAACCATTTCACAGATATCAAATGAAAGAGCATGAGCTATGTTTTCAACTTGGTTTAAAAAAAAGCGAATAAAAAATGCATTTATTAGTAATAAATAATTATGCAAAAGTATCGTAAATCTTTCCTTATAAACTTTTTATTTTGTTATATAAGAAATTATATTTATTTATTATAATTGTTTATCAATTATGATATAAATAACATTACTTGGTAGTTGTGCACTTAAAACAGGGTAAAAAAGTTAATTTTTTTGAAAAAAGTTATCCAAAAAGTTTATAAGGAAAGATTTACGATACTTTTGCATAATCATTTAATACTAATATGTAAATGCATTTTTTATTTGATTTTTTTAAAACAAGTTGAAAATATAGCTCATGATCTTTCATTTGACACCTGTGGAATGGTTCTAACGTCATGTTCTTCTGACTTATGTTATTGCAAAAAAAATGCTCCCTGGGATAAACAATTTGAATAAAATTTAAACAATTGAATGAATCGCTTTGAAATTTTTATCACATATTAAGCACCAAAGAACCCTCATTTGATAAAAATTTCAAACCTATACACTAATTTTTACAACAGTTATTGCGAAAAATTTTTTTTGGCAATTCCGACTTTTTTCGCAATTATATTAACAATAAATGAGTATATCAAACTTTGTAATAATGTCATTTTAAAGCTTCTTCCATAATCTCAAAGATATTTGTACTAAAAAAATCATAAGTTTCACTGTTTTCCATTGATTTGAAAAAAAAGGGAAAAATTTTTTTCGATTTTTCCTATATATCGAAAACTATTAAAGATTTTTTAATGAAAATGGACATGTGGCATTCTCACGGCAGGAATATCTTCAAAAGAAATTATAGTGAAATTTGTGCACCCCATAAACATTTTATGGGGGCTTGTTCCCTTAAACCCCCCCCCCCAAACTTTTATGTACGTTCCAATTAAACTATTATTGCGGTACCATTAGTTAAACATAGTGTTTTTAAAACTTTTTTGCCTCTTAGTATCTTTTCGATACGGCACGTTTAATCGAGATGTGGCTTCTTTTTAATATGGTTCAAAATATACCTCAAACTGTAATATTTCATATTACATTATTACCAGGTCTAATAATCATACAGTATACAAATATGTGGTGGATTTGACAAATATTCAAAATATCTCAATAAAAACTAGCTTTTCGAAAAAGTACTAAGAGGCAAACGAGTTTTAAAAATATTGTATTTAACTAATGGTGCTACAATGATAATTTAATTGGAACGCACACAAAAGTTTGGGTGGGTTTAAGGGAACAAAACCCCCATAAAATTTTTATGGGGGCACAACTTTCACTATATTTTTTTTCAAGATGTTCCTGTCATAAGAATGCCACATGTCCGTTTTCACTAAAAAAACCTCAAATAGTTTTCGATATATGTATTGGGAAAAATCGATTTTTATTTTGTAACTTCAAAGAGCTGTAACTTTTTTTTATGTGCACATTTGTACTAAGGTAAGTTAGGTTCAATCGAACTATTTTTGTCCCAGAATATGTGACTTCAATTATGACCTCTATTTTGGTTACACCCTGTATAATATACGCCTGTATGTAATATATACCTACAGATGCATAAATTCCCAACGTATGAAATGAATTATTTATCGCCTGTCGCCGAAAAAATTTTATTGGGCAAGGCACCAAGCGAATCTAAATCGAAAATATTAGCTAATTCTCCTAAATTTTTATTACCTATCTAAAAATTGAAGTTGTCGTAGGTTATTGGGGCCCCTAATTTTTTTAATAGACAAGCGTCATAAGCTATTTTTGAGACCGCCGCTTCTCAGCTATGGTCTACGCTTGAAAAATCGCGTAGGCGAGGAAAAAATAATTTTGACTGTTGTTACGGTGTGGTATTATATCGGAGTGGTAATTTCTCATAATTTTATGCAGTTATGGTAATATTTGTAAATATGATTCGGAGGATTGGTGGCTTTTTAAGTAAACACGACAGGAAGTACTTTAATTCCGTCTATTTTCATAGCATAATGAGGATATGTCACTCTTTTGTATTAAAATAGACCATCCTCAACTATTTTATGATTTATAAGGTTGTTAATAATTATTTTGTTATCAATTTCGCACGAGGTATAGTAAATTCGACAAATTTAATTAAAATATTAAACAAAATAATAAAAATAGTAAAACAAGAGTTGAACATTTAACAAAATACCTAAATGTTAAATAATACGTGTGACTTTTGACAACACTGTATAAAAAATTTGGTACCGATCCCAAAGACAAATATAATTTGAAGCAATAAAAAAATTAAACAAGGGATGACATGGCAAATTTTAAATATTTAAAAAAGTAACTGTTAATCTCTTATCAGTATGTTAAGCTCTTTATTTACCACGAAATATTTGAATTATCCGTTTCACAACAGCATGTGAGCCTTATTTTTCTATCTCATCATCTCTAAATAAAAAATATGCAATCAGTATTACCGAAGGTGTTTTGTTTTTGACCTAGGCCAACTGGATAAGTATTCGCTATGCCAAAACCACAAAATAGGAAATGGCCCGATATAAACTTGCCGTGGGTGGTTAGCTCGATTTAAAAATAAAAAAAAGTTGGCATGTTTGACAAAACAATGCGTTTTTTATATCTTAATGTAATTTACTTTTACGTATGAACGAAAATATTGCAAGCACCTGGTTGGAGGGGTTTTCGTAAGTAACTTTCATAGCAACTAGAGAAATTTAGAAATAGACCTAGTGGTGACATATCTACATCAAGAATGCAATAATAGTAACAGAAATGTTTATAGATACGTTAGCAAAAAACTTTTGCTTATATGTTTCTGAATATTGCAGCACAGAGCACAGGATGAAGACATAATATCATGACTGTAGAAAACCAGAAGTACTAAGTAATGTTTAGACTTCAGAATATCAAACATGATCATCATTACTATCTTCGACTTTATAATATGCGACTTCTTATCACTAAACCTGAAGATTGCTGCACGAGTACTGAAAAAATGGGGAAAAGAAAAAAATAGTACTGTGTAAGAAAGAAAACTGCTAAACCTGAGGCACATAATGCATGGTGAAAGATACATCATCCTACTACTCGTGCAAGGAAAAATGTGGGCCAAAGGTGTATCTCGAGAAGGTGTATCCTGGCTCAAAAATGTTGGAGAGCAAGAAGAGTTATCCAGCACTTATGTGTAACATTAGACTTACGGAATAGTAATAATTATGAAAGATACAAATGTATGACACGTCTAAATCATTTTATGCAGAAGATATCATTTTTTTTATTTGAAAACATTATTTTTTAAGTACGTAACCACTTAATGTTTAAACTTTAAACAAAAGATAACATGCTAAATCCGTTTATGGTTCATAATATGACCTACCTTAAGGACATTCTTATCGCGGAGATCGTCATGTCAATTTTTATTTTGTTAAGCATTAAGAGTTTTGACGAAAAGAGAAAAACAAAGCCATTATCGATTACTAATGACATTATTATTATGGGTAGCTTTAATGGACTTGTGCAATAATTAATTGAAAATGTGTTATCTCTTTTCTTTGGTCATTCGATATAAATGTCGCATTAGTATGCAACCTGTTGTGACACACTCTTTCTGATGATCTTTTATTATTCTTATTAGATTTGTAAATTATGGAAAGTGTGAGTTATGATGAACCAAATACCGATGAAATTTAACACGTTGGCTGCCATGATATTAAAAAAATGGGTCCCTACGGCCACGAAGCTCCCGTTTCTTATTGAGACAACGACGGTGTGTCACGCGGCTGTTATCGAAAACAACATGAGACACAACATTTGTGTCTCACGGTAGCACACGCTTTAAGAAAATAGTTATTTATATAAACTGAATTGGGACGTGGAAAATCGAACAAAAATTAATAAAAACGAAATATGTAATTGGAATATACACTTCCCAGAACCCTTCGTGGAGTTCTTGAATGCTTTATAACAAAAATCATACAGAAACAGAATAGTTGTGTTGAGGTCTTTCAGCTTTCTATACCATGCTCTCAGGTTAGCAAGCCAGGTTATTTTTCTTCGTCCTGGGGCCCTTTTCCTTCAATTTTACCTTGTCAATTGCATTGGAGTAGCTCGTATCTGCCTTGATTTCTCATTATGTCCCAAGTACTGCAGCTTACGACCCTTCACGATGTTGACCAAATCTGCGGTTGTGTTCATCCTTCGTAGCACTTCTTCATTGGTGACTTTGTCTGTCCATGGTATCTTCAGAATCCTTCTATACAACCATAGCCCAAAAGCCTGAAGTTTTATGTTTCATCTCCGTATAGAAGCACTGAGTACACGTAACATTTAAGGACCCTTATTTTTGTTTCTAGGGCGAGGTCATGGCCCTTGAACACAGAACTCATAGTCAAAAATGCACTTTTTGTCTTTCCGATGCGACATCTAATATCTTGAGTATTGTCCCACGACTCATTGATTATAGTTCCCCAGTAGTTGTATTGTGAGACACGTTCAATTCTCATTTGGTTCACGTACAGATTTGCTCCAGTTATGTTTTCCTTGCTGATGATCATTAGCTTGGTTTTACTGGTGTTTATATCCAGTCCATATGTTCTACTTGTTTCCGTTATTTTGTTCATTGAGTTCTGCAGCCCTTTTATGGTATTGGAAAACATTATCGTATCATCTGCATACCGCAGGTTACTGAGCTTGATTAACTCCATTTATTGAGATGCCTTGATCAATATCATTTAGAGCCTCGTGAAAAATGTGCTCTGAGTACAGATTGGATGTCAGCGGTGAAATTATGCGCCCCTATCTTACTCCCCTTAAGATTTTTACCTGATCTGTACATTCTCCATCTATTCGGAGCACCGCTGATTGATTCCAATACAGGTTAGTCTTTATTTTTAGGTCTTTCCCGCCAATCCCTGTCCTCTTCATATACCTACTAGAAATAGTACTGATTTCTTTACTTATTATTTGCTGTTAACGTTTTCTAACCATTCTTTGAGGTTATTAATTTATTCTCACACACTTAACGAATAAATCCATTTATGTACCTACTTCTGAAATTGACATGATTACACATGTAGTTACTTCCTATTTAAATGCTACTTAGGATGATATCAGTGTGCAATATCCATTTCGTAATGTAAATACAAGTTAATTAGCTATAGTCTCAAGGTCCCAAGTAGAGAAGCACAAACAGATTTTTCGGTGTTCGCTCTCGACGATTCGCAGTAAAACAAACTTCCTTTTTCCTTCGAACAACAAGGATGTGGCTAAAATTCGAGTTACGATCTAATAACTCAGGATGTGTGTTTTTAATTTAATTTTACGCGTATATAACCCCGACTTGAAACCGACGGTTGTTGTAAGATTTCTTGAACGGTGGTCGTGTCCATTCTTTGGAAAATAATCATTATATCAAAGCAGATTTTGAACCGAGGCGTAGAAGGGGTCATGTGTACCTATACCGGATAAGACGTTTTCAAACGGACTTTTACAGAAAACGGCCATGTGGCTGTAAGGTATATCCTATACGATTATTTTTATTCTGTTTTCGTGACTTCGTGAGTGAGTGGAGAAATTGGTCAAAGGCAGCGCTCTGGTAACAGGAGACATGCGATGCAATATACCGAATTAAATAAAGCTCCGTACTTTATGAACGCGATATCCTCAAAAATATAGGGCATACGTTACTTTTTTTAATCAGTCTATTTGGTTGCAGTTGATAGCTCATTACAATTAAAAATCTTTACGAATCTTCAAACAGCAGGTGAGATGGAAGGTTAAATCAAAATAATATCCTTTCTATTGAAAGGTTCTTATAGATGTTATTTTTTAAAGACTCTACCACAGTATAAAGAGGGACAGTAAACCCTCTTCCATGTCGGCACTTTGATCTCAAGAAGTAATACCGGCAGTACGCAACTGGTAATTCACCAGTGTTGGATGCTGGTTTTCCCTGTTAAAACCCGTACGTTTCTATGCGACTAGCAATGCGAGAGTGGGGCAAAAGCGACTGGGAACATGAGTGGCTCTACTGTCCCTCATTATACTGTGACTCTACTCTGTTAATATAGAAATTACAATACAGACCCATGATTATAGGACCTTATACAAGTAGTTACTAAAATAAAGGACCAGTGTCGAAAATCAATGAACTGTATCATGTATATCTCTTCATCGTCATCTGAAACATATTTATTATCCTGTCCGATAAGAATGATTATAGGTTGACAAATTTCTTGATTACACTTGATTCAGTGTTGTTATCAAGAGCGTACAATCTTCTCTTCTTTTTTGATGTAGGTAGTAGGTACTTTACTGCATTGGTCCAGTTTTCCTTCGTTACTTATTTTATAGAATTTATTAAAAGGTTTCTGACACCTTTCAATTTAAAAGTTTTATTTTGTCTGTCTTTATCTTTTAGGTACTTGAGTCCGTATTAACTGTATTTGGATTTAGTCGGCAATGATAGATACGGTAAACGGTAGCATACATATGTAATACCTTTATTCCTTTTATTGTTCCATTTTGTTCTAGTCTAAGTAGCCGATTCACATAGAAAGTAGAAAATTCAATACCTTAGAAAAATAATAATCAAAAACATCGAGTTCATTATTTCGTTTGGTCCTTTATTTAAAGATTACTATCTTTAATGGATTTCGAAACAAACTGCATTAAACATTCTTCTCAAAATCATGTTCGCTGTCAAATACCTAATCCAGTTGAATATCATTCTAGAAAGGCTTGTCGAGAACTTGTAAAACTTTTATCTACCCATACTTTTGAATCAATACGATTTTCATTTATCCAGGTTTATTCATCTAAATAGAAAATACCTACACCTTCTGTTTGTTGTAAATTTTTTGATATTTCTCAAATATTGCATTAGCCAGCAACCTATTTCTTCTGTATCGTTTAATCTGATTTAATCGTTTATTTATAATTTAAACGGTAAATGGTTTATCCAGTTTAATTTGGAAATAGGTTATTCTAATGACAATCTTAATGGTTTTCCTTTAAATACAGGTAATTATCTGTAGATAGCCATAGTCAAAAATCCGACCAGTACTTTTTTTTTATTATAATCGGTTTTGATATAAACAGCAAACGGATTATTGTTTATAATTAATTAATTAATTAGCAAACTAATCACAGAAAAAAGTTTCAAACAAAAAATATGAATCGTTGTTCAATACTATTTAGAATTTTTGTTACATCAACTATTAGCTGTGGACTGTGGTAAAAATGGACTAAACCGTTTTACTGCAGTTAATTATGAATACATATAAAAAAAGCTATACTCTGTCCACGAGCTACAAACCTGACATTGACTTCTCATTGTGTGAGAAGCAGATGCACTTTTTTTGGCAAGCAGCGTAATGCTCATAATTTAACTTTACATTCCTTTACATTCAATAACTCTCACTCTTAGTTGGCCAGGCATCGCCCGACACTTTGAATCCCGATTGGCCAAATGCCCTGCATCCGACCAATCACGACCGTCTTCGTAAATTCAGAGGCGTCTTGGCTCCTCAGCTATTTTTATTTCCGAGTTTCTATTACAGGAAGTTGGTTATAATTTTTTTTTGGAAATCAAGTGCGATGTTGCCAACTTTTTTTAAGTCTATTCCTTAAATCAATGTGAGTAATTACGCGGATTAAGCTGTACAATATTTATTGTAAAAATGAGTCTCGTCTCTAAGTCCATGGATACACATAACACATAAACATCTCTAAGTCCGTGGCACACGATCAAATATTTGATCAAATTAGTTTGCCCCTTTTGCTTGTTTATTATATGTCGACACCCCCATCGAACAAGGTTGTAACTCATTTTTAGCGATTTTACAGGAGAGGCAAAAAACGAAATCATGAATTTTTAAAAATTTGTAGCGAAATGATAAGACTCTTTTACACTAATGTGATATGATATTTATAACATAATAACGGATTACAGTGAGATGTATGTTTTGTAATTTTATTAACTATTGAAAATCTTGAGTTTGAGTGAGATACAACCTTGATATTAAACATGAGTATTCGTAGAAAAAGGTTGTAACTCGCCTAACAACCATTTTACACTCTCCGTGTTAATTATTTTTCCCGTTTAACTATTAAAAGGTTCTATGTTTTAAGTTATTTGCAATATAGCTAGGAGAAAATTAGTTTTTATGGAATATTTAAACAAAATATCAACTCACAATTTACACAATTTTAATTAGAAATTAGAAATTTTACAATAACAATAATATTTTATCACTATGAAAAAAACATGGTATAAAATATCTCAAATTTTTCGCATTTTTATTGCGTATCTGTAAATATTTAATTTTAAACAACCCCCTCCGTGGCTCAGTGGTAAGAGCGCCTGCCTTTGGATCGAAAAAATCCGAAAGGTTGTGGGTTCGAATCTCACCAGGGTCAGAAATTTTTCATTTATTATAAATTAATAAATGAATATAGTTTCTGTCCTTGTGGGATCGGTACTCACCGGAGGGACCGCAGACGTTCGGATACAATTAGCGTCTCTTTGCAAAGACAATGACGTCGACTTTGCAAAGTAACAAGACACTTACTCAACACACACACTACACATGACACTAGGTGCCTAACTGTTCAAAATTACCGTACCTACCATGCCAATGGCCATTAGTTGTCGAGGCATTAGCTAAAAAAAAAATTGAACAATTTTACTTTATTACTTCACTCTTTTACTATTAATATTTACTTCAAAATTAACATGTGTATCCTTAAATAGGTTAAAATTTAGAATCTGCTTCTGATTTATTTCAGTTACGGATTTAGGCTGGCCTGAGGCTTTGGCATAACCTATCATGGTTAGCCATTGGTGTGGAGCATATAGGACTTCATGTTTTTCCGTTTTTCTATAAGGGCATGCATTGAATCATCCCCGTTTTGTGAATGTGTTATTTCAAAAAATACACGTGTAATGTTAATTTTAAACTTTTTCACTACATAGAAGTATGTAGCAAAAACTACTCTATATTTATTTTGTCCACTGCAACTATCAAAAAGGAAAAAAAACGTCCGAAAATCCTTTTTACTTTTATTTCGATAAATTGACTTATGAGATGCGCCATATGTTTGAATACTTTATAAATTAAACATACGTGCAACAAAGTTGTAACTCATCTAAAATCCTTGTTAATCATCAAGTATAAAGAAAGTAAATATTTAACATAGGGAGTATCTAGTGTTGCTGCCTTTTTCACGCTAAAATGGCACACGTAAGTTAAAATACAACTTTTTTCGATGGAGTATTAGCCAAACTATTGAGATTTAAACTATGTCGTTTATATTGGCTTGTGTGCAATTTTTTGCTGAATTTGCCTCTGTTGAAATCTGAAAAAAGGTCTAACTTGAGTTACAACCTTGTTCGATGGGGGTGTCGATGTAATATGTATAGTTGTTTGTGCTTTATTTACGATTCAAATTTTGCTCATCCACAACGAAAATAAATATTTTTTTCTCCACTATATTTTTTATAATAATGTGGATGCTTCACATCATATACAGTCGGAAAAATGAAAGAATACCCATGAACGATCACATCAATCACTTATTTTGTATTTGCTGTCTTTTTCTATAAATAACAAACGTTTGTTATAGAAAAAGACAGTAAATACAAAATAAGCGATTGATGTGATCATTCATGGGTATTCTTTCATTTTTCCGACTGTACACAGCTTCTTTTTCGATATAAATCAAGGAATGTACAAACAAACTTGTTCCTGGCTCCAAGATGTGTTAAACTTATTTTTATTTTATAACAAAGTTGTAGTATTCAAGTATTCTAAATCGATTTCCCCTCGTCCCCTCACTATATGTCCCAGATAAGACATTTTTCGATGTTTAACGGTGTTTCTCTATCTTTGTTGACCCTCTTAGTACTTTTTCATCAGTTTTTCTTGTTGTCCAATGTCCAAGGTATCTGCAGCATCCGGCATTTATCATTCAGCATGTTTGGATTTACCTAGCATGTCAGTATATTGAATAGCTTCATTTTCTTATCTGTTAGGATTCTAAAATTTATATTTATATCATGATCTGTACTAATTTAATTTTAGTAAGTATCTTATGGACGAGCTATGCCTGTGTAATATTTGGCAACAATGTTGAGGTAGTTGTTTTCAACTTTATGTATGTTTAAATATAAATGTTTGGACGGGAAGATTTTTATGTGTTACTGAGTATTTAGTCTTTCGAATACATCAAAGATCGAGGTCACTGGAAATAATACAATTGAGGTGAAAAGCTTAATCTTTTTAGTGTAAGCCGTAAGCATAATTTGTTATGTGCTAAATTATGTTAATATGTCTAAAGTAATGATTTTTCTCGTTACTTTACCATTTTATGTTTGTTTTCCATGTTTAATAAATGAATTAATAAATATCGCATGCTCTTTCCCGATTTATTATAAGGACATGGCAATCCTGCCAAATACCAATGTTTCGTTCTGTGAAGCTTCATTTGAAGCTCTGAAATGCATCGCTAAATCTATTTAAATCAGTTATTCCGCATATTTGATTAGTGAAGACCATAACCAAAAAAATAAATGGTTTTTATAATGTTCTTTTACAAAATGACAGTTCATTAGCATATCTAGCTACAAACAAATAAAACGGAACATACAGCGAGACATTGACATTAATTATACTACTTATTGTACTTATTCCAATTGCAACGGCATAATTGACACTGAAATTAGCCATCAAGGCGACGAGACACTGTAAACGTAAAATAGACCAGTCACAAATGATGCTTGCTAATAATAAATATTATCGTTTTTTAAATTGACACACATGTTTTTAACGTAGGCAGTGCCAATTCGGCGATTTCAATCAACGATCGTAACATATTTACTATTGTATAATGCAAAACAAAAAGCCATATTCGGAATTCCTAAGAAATATCTGAAAAATATTATTATTATACAATGATATTCCTACAAAATACTGGTTCATCCATCATCCGTGGCGTTACAATCCTTCGTGGATTTTAGCAGACTTGACAACACGCCTCCGTTCCTCTATATCTTGAGCAATCTTCATCCAGTTCTCCACGCCAATAGCTTTAAGGTCTTCTGCTTATCTCGCCACCGGTGTCGTGGTCGTCTACTGTTGTCCAACTCAGACCTTACATCGTAACCCTTTCATACACACCCATATCAAATTAACTTGTTTTTTGGAGAGCCAGGTTCTTGCATCGCTATCCACACATAACCCTGCAGTACCTGCATGCTCTACTTATTAAATGCCTGTTTTAACGATTTCTTGTGTGTATGCTTTTGAATGCTTTTTGTAAACACTGATAGTATGATTAATTAATATATTCAGTAAGAATTTTTTTTGTATTTAATCGCTCGGCTAGACGGATTGACGATTTCTTCGAACCTGGAAGACCAAAAGAGTTTTAGCTCCTGCTGTTAGTCATACGTTCAAGTAAATCAGAAAAAAACTAACTAAAGAATCAAAAAATTCCCTTAGTATCTGAAAACAAGAATTTTGAATCAATGAGTACCACCTGTTATCACATATTTTCGCAAATATGGACGTTTGCCAAGGAAAACATAACGAAAACACAACTGTCTATATCAAGACGACAGATCGAAAAAAAAAATTAAACTTTAGAAACTATGCCATTTGCTTCATTTCCACATTTTCAGAATCATTCTAATCAATCTAAAACAACATTCACAGTAAAATTCTTACCTAATAGAGTTCTAAAACTGTTTGGGTTGTGCCATGTTTATGTTATGTTTCTATGGGAATACCATAAAAACACAGATCATAAAAACATCCATCCTCATATGTTTCAAGCCAAAGCTGGCTGTTGCCTACAATCATCATAGGCAAAGTACATTTAAATTTTGTTGACTGTGAACATAGCCTCAATAACAACAATTGGCGGTTTTACACACTTTTCAACAAATTTCTTTTAAAGAAAAGATGAAAAGTCCCGTATACAAAATTCATTATTAAAAATAATAAACAATAATTTAAATCTGAAACTTTTCGTAGAACCCCTTTCTGGTAACATCCTTAATCTCTGATTTTTTTACAATTTATAAGACAAAAGACGACGAATAAAGAAAGCGAAAAGGACTCTACAATAAAGGACTGCAGACTGCAGTCACATTCCGCCTTACTCGTCTAGGAAAAGGTCCGAAAGATAGTTCCGAGTACTGAAAATCTAACTACAGGGTCCTAAATGTTAATGTTATTTTTATAATTCTGCTTAAATACGCAGTTTTTTTTTTGAGGTGGGAATCTTCTTAAGACCATCTGGGAAGGTGTCCCAGGTGTGTCGGATTCAGTCCGTCCTATCTGTATCTTAACCGGGCCGCCTACCGACTAAACCCACCCCCTCTTTCTCCAGCCGACGGGTCTGGAAACCGCTCTTAGCGATCATATCTGACCAAATACGCAGTTTGGTTTCGTTTAGATTCAGAGATGTTCATGTAGCCCCACTGAAGACGTCTAGAGAGAGACAGAAACAGTTGTCTGGGGAATTGGGGATAGTGAACCTCTGAATCGAAAAGAAACATAAACTGTCTTTCACTTCAAATTTCTTTCAATTTTCTTTTGATAACGATTTCCGGAGTGGAAATCGAAGCGTCAAGTATTTTTAGGTAAAATATGTAATTGTCAAAAAGCTCTCATCTGACAAAAGGCTCTCGCAGATAACATAAGAATCTGGGCTGCAGAACTAAAAAACTACAACCTAATAATAAATATGGAGAAAACTAAAGTAATGACAATAGCCAACAAAGAAGCAACTGTAAATATTGAAATCGAAGGGCAAACAAATCGAGCAAGTAGACCTCTTTAAGTATTTGGGAATAATGTTAAACAACAAAGGTACACAAGAAGATGAAATTGGAAACAGAATAAAATTGGCAACGAGAACTTATTATTCACTGTATAAAGATTTCCTAAACAAAAAAGAAATATCGAGAAAAACCAAACTGACAGTATATAAAACCGTATATAGGTATGCCAATTACAATATATGGGGCAGAAAACTGGGTACTTAATGACAGACAAAGAAAAAGAATACAAGCTACAGAAATGAGATAGTTAAGAAAAGTGGTGGGAGCAAGAAGATTAGACAAAAGAAGAAACGAAGATATAAGACATGAACTACAGGTAAAATCGCTCAACAAAAAGTTAAGAAAAGAAGTTAAAATGGGCTGGACACATGATAAGAATGAGTGGTGACAGACAAGTGAAAATGACATGGGAGGCCAAAGCAGTGGGTAAAAGCACGAGGGACAGACCAAGGAAAAGCTGGAACACTAGTGTAAACGAAATACTTAAGAAAAGAGGAACATCTTGGCAAGAAGCAAAAGTTTTAGCAGCAGATAGGAGGAAGTGGCGTAAATTTGCAGAGAGTATTATATAAAGGAGGAATCCTCGACACCTAATGGTAAAAGAGGCAATCGATTATGTATGTACATAATATGTATGTAATTGTCACAACATAATTATTGTAGCTATTCCCATATAAACATAACATTTAAAATTCTTACCTATTTGACACGTTCTTCGTACTCGATGTTAGATTTAACGACGTGAAAACAGCGTTTCTTTTCTACAAACTGTACTAACACGTTACAACAATAATCGAGAGTCTGCACAGCTGAAAACGGAAGCAGCGAGGATGTGAGAAACAAAACAAGAGAGTAAAATGCATCGAGCAATCTAGCAAGCGGGTGACCTTGAATTTGCGGAAAGTCGCTGATGGTGTCGATGAACCAGTAACCGACCCAGCAGGCCATGCCAAAGCTAACAGCTAACACCAGCCAACTAGATATTGTCGTTACAGCTTAATGTCCTAATCGCTTCTGGTTCCTGATCCATCTTCTATTTTTGTATCACGATTAAATTTCCTGAAGTGAAAATATATTTAGATATTTTTCATTAAAATGTCAAAATTACGTTTCGAGAACGAAAATATTTCATAAAAGTTACATTCGTTTACGTAAAAGGAAACAACGCGTTGCTCACCCGGAAGAAAAGTGACACAAGTCAAAATATGCATAATTCGAGTTATCTTGTTAAATTGACTCCAAAACTCGTATACTTTAGTCAGGAAGAGTGTCACATATATGTTTACTTCCAACCTCGTAAGATGGCGGTTGTGTCATGGGCCTTTCGAGAAGTGTCCTAGGTATTTTCCCTTAATGTTTAAAAAAGTGACATAACTCAAAATGTTGATCTTTTTTCTTTGGTTAATCATAGTTTTTTTTTGGTTTTGCTTCTTACACAATTAAAAATATTCACTTATCCATATTCTTCGTTTTTAATTTATAAATTTGAGCAGTTACTTTAAAACTTATACAGTTAAATTAAGATCTAAAAAATTCATTTTTCTCCCCTGAAACAAGTTGAAGGTATTTTGAGTTGTGACACTTTTCTTCCAGATGAGCGACGTATAGTGTATAGTGATAATATTATAGATTTTATTTACAGATCTTGTAATTCTTTTTATTTAGAACCAGTTGAAAGAGATTTTTATCTTCATATCTGTCACTTGTCATCTCCATGTCATGTCTTTCGTACCACCTCTTAGAAATTCAGTTCGAAAAACTAGGTGGGTCACTATTAGGCGCATATACCTATTGGTAGGGGAGGAAAATATGCTAAATTTGCAGTTACTCGAGATCTTCGGGGTCCTATTAGGTTGTGAAGAGTAGGTCCTAAAACCAAAAAAAGTTAAGTAAAATTTTCCATTTAAGTGGGAACTTTCCATTTTTTAATATAATTTTCCATTTCCAACAATCGTTTTTGTCGATTTTGGCGCCATTTATCCATAATTCGAAAAAATGTCTTGAATAAAAGTTACCTATTTTTACGTAAGGAATCCAAATCTGCAATAAAAAATGTATGCTCCTATTTAAGATTTTTAAGTAACCTCCCACCCCACCTCTGTGGGAGGTCGTGTTTGGTGTCATTCGATAGATTTTTCAAAAATATTGAATACGTGTATGTTGCAATTTTTCGATGATGTTCATTTCGCGAAATATCGCGGGATTCAAATTTAAAATTTTAAATTTACCCCCGCCTCTCTCCGTGGGGGGTCGTGTTTGATATCATTCGATAGATTTTTGAAAAATATTGAAAAGTATTTTTTGGTTTTTCGATCTGACGTTTATTTCTCGAAATATTCGCTATTTTCTTGTGAAACTTTGTGACCCACCCATTTCCTTAAGCCACGCTCAAACAGTCAGATTTTTGAAATATACACTCTTTTACATGTACTTAACTTACCTTGTCTTAATCTGACGATTTCGAGTTTTTCTAAGGATAGATTTTTTTTCGGGCCCCCCTTAACGGACTCCCCTGTATTCAGATCCAATATATATGTTAGAGGTACATTTATAGCTGTATGTATAAGTGTGACCAGTCCCTTTAATGCGCATAATTTTTGGTGTTTAAATTGATACGATAATGAACGTTAAACTTTAACCTTAGTGTGGCCTCAGCATAAGACTTATAACACTAATACGTCGCTAAAGAGTTCTAAAAATAACAGTTCTTTTATATAAATGCAGACTAAAAATCTAAAAATTAAAGGAATAACGCAGAAAATACAAAAAAATCGCCTATATAACTTAATTAACCTATGACCTATGAATTTTGAATGCCAATAGTGTCAAAATTTCATCATTTAGTGGAGTAAACTTGCCTGCGGTTGGACCAATTACAAACAAGAATTGCAGCGCGGTAAATTTGAATTACCGACTCCTCCTAGTTTAAAAACGAGGTATTATTATTATTTTTGATACAACGATAAACATTTAAACAATTACTTCATCCAATATCTAACCTCGAAACCATTAAAAACACATAAAAAGGCATCCACCATATTTGCCAAAGTTGCCACCGCTGTTACATACCTCCAAGAACAATAAAAGTGTATAATTGTTTATTGTTAACCGATTAAACAAACCAAGTAACGGTGGAGCACTGAGTGGCAACGTGTAACAGTAATCTAGTGGCCTAGGCAAGACACAGCCGACTAGATTCCACGGTCCAGTCGTAGTATTCATGACGTCATTTTACAAAGAGAGGTTAGGTCAGTTTTTAACTAATAGATCTATTGTATCCGAAACTGGTTTTAGTTTCATTAATGCCGACTAGACCAACGGCCTTTAGTTTTTTATTTATTTTACACTTTTTATTACATAGTTTATGTATTTGTTTTTAATCGGTTGAAACTATCAGAGGCGTACTAGGTTTTGCAGTAAAAGATAATTCTAGGATGAAGTTCGAATTTTTGGCACAACTTTGCAATTTTTGCAAATCTTCGCAACCCATTAGCTATAGAGAGTATAATATTATGTTTAATACAGTATAGTGTTATTTTCGACTAGAGACGTATACAAATAAGAAAAACAAACAAAACTATCGATTGTGATAAGTAGGTTAAATAAGAAGTTAAAAAATAATATAAAGATTAAGTTAAATCGCAAAAATTCGACTTATTGAGCCTGTAGTGTAGAGGCTTTTATGACTATTCCATTCGATAAAAGCAACTTCAACTTTGTTAAAATTGTCCAAGATAAGACCCAATATTGAACAGACCCTTTGAATGGTTGAAATATTCAGAAATACGTCGGTTGCTGAAATGATTCCAGGATGATGATGGTCATACATTCTTTTTATCTCCAATAGATGCGATGTGATTCATATCCAAGATTTTTGATGGTCATTTCATTGTTGGAGTATACTCAGATATGAACAAATAAACAATTTGAATTATTTAACATAAAAATTCCAAAATAATGGGGAAAATGTTTGATAATAATCATTCATAAAAAATAGATTAACTTTCTAAATATATAAAAATTAAAAATAAAGTTTTGAAAATCCTTGACTTTTTGGTGACTATTGCCAGGACAATATTTTTCAACTAAGTAAATCATTGATAAATGTACCAGGAAAACAACATTATCATTAGTTGGACCTATAAATATTAGGTAAATAAAATATCTAATTTAAGAATTAAATCCAATATTTTACGTCAGAATTAATTACTACCTAGTGTTTTTTATATTCACCTTCTGAAAATAGCTGTTATGAATAAGAATTTAAATGTCTACAGAGCATTTGTATGCCCTACTTTATACAGGGTATGGGTGTAACAAAGATTATTTCATTCATAGGAGATTCTGACCAATAGAAAGCTACAGAAATCTGAATTAAATCGATAATTTTTGATAATTGCCCGTCGTTAAGTATATTACTTCAGATGCCCTTCGTGGCTACGAAAAAATACATTCAGTGACATTAATGACAATTAATGTTTTAAAAATTATAAAAGTGATGACTTTCAATCGTCAAATATTTATAAAAACTTTGTGTTTAATTGTACTAATTTGTACTTACATAAATAAATTACAATAAAATTTTGGTTTTGAACAGTTTTATTCATGAAATAATCGCAACGAATTGCACTCGAACTCTAAAATTAATGTAGAATTTTTGCCCTCGTGACACTTTGACATAATTTCACTCGCCTTTGACTCGTGAAATTAAAACTGTCAAAGTGTCACTCGGGAAAAATTCAATAATTTTAGAGCTCTTGTGCAATTACTACTGAAAATCACATATTAGTTCGATTGGACCTAACTTACCTTAGTAGAATGTGCTCTTAAAAAAAGTTACAGCCCTTCGAAGTTACAAAATGGAAATCGATTTCAGGTCGAAAACTGTGACATGTGAGTTTCTTGTGCAGCTCAAAAAAATTTTATGGGGTTTTGTTCCCTTAAACACCCCCCCCCCCCCTACCCCCACATGTTTGTTCACGTTCCAATTAAATTATTAATATGGCACCATTAATTACACAATGCTTTTAAAACTTTTTTGCCTCTTAGTACTTTTTCGATATGCCAGTTTTAAAAACATTGTCTCTAACTAATGGTACCACAATATGGATTAAGGGAACAAAACCCTCATAAAATTTTTATGGGGTGCACAAAGTTCACTTTTATTTTTTTAAGCTGTTCCTGCCATAAGAAAGCCGCATGTCCATTTGCAATATAAAATCTCCAACAGTTTTCGATATATTGGAAAAATAGATTTTCATTTTGTAACTTCAAAGGCTGTAACTTTTTTTATGTGCACATTTGTACTAAGGTAAGTTAGATTCAATCGAACTATTTTTGGTCCCAGAATATGTGATTTAATTTAAGACCTAACTTTTTGTTACTCTCTGTATATATATATACGAATTGTAGCATCTTGAAAATAAAGATCTGGTGAATTGATGTAGCAGGAAATTTAGTTAACTCACTGGTATTGGAAGTTCCGGTTACATTCATACCAAAATGACGGTTGGCAGAAGGTAGGAAGCTTATCTTATAACTAACTGTAAGGGTGTTGAGTTGTTAGTAGGAAATGGAAGACAAATCATCTCCAATTAGTAAATGAAAATAAATTAGAAAATCATCTTAAAAATTAAAATCACACACTTAAAAACACATTAGGTACCTAAATATAAAAATAAGATCTTTCATACCTTTAAAATTTAAACATAGCCACGCAGCAAGAAAAATATTTAATTTACACTCTACTTGAATGTGCGAATTAAATTATAAGGCTGTACAAAATCAAAAATACTCATCTGCAACACTTCGCGAGCAAAAATAAAAGACAACACAGATATGGCAATTACATGTAAGATCATAAAAAAGTATAGCGACAAGCGCCGTCGTCATGATATAATTTATCCGGCAGGGGAAGATGGCGGGGAAAACAAAATGCAATCGAGCCATTTCCGGTCGCCGTCACACGTAACGCCTTATAAAAAGAAGACGAAAAAGAAAATATACGCGAAGATAGAGGCAGGACGATGTTGCCGGTTGCGGGAAATTAGAGTTTCTAGGGAAGTTCAGAAATCTAAACACTAAGTTTGTTTAACAATATTAAATGTGTTTACAGCTTCATTACTTCAACTTCCACTAGCTTTTTACAAGGGAAATCCTTTTCTTTTTTTTTGTGTAGCCATGACTGTCTGTTTTCAATGTGCCTCCAGTTAGTTGTTGTTCCATCGTTTTCGTGGTCTTAGTTCTCTATTTGTTGTCGTTCTGCTTGTGTGGTCGTTCCATTCTACTTTTCTGTTTCTTACCCAGTTATTAACGTTCTCCACCTTGCATATCCGTCTTTATTTGTACTTCTAAAGTTCTGTCGCATAGTGTCTTACCAAAGAATGTATACTCATGTCTATATTCTTTGGTCTTACTATCGATTTTTCGAAAGGTTTCCTTCTCTGTTGTTTCTACCATTATTTTTGTCTTCTCTGTGTCAGGTCGTGTTTCTGCCGAGTATGTCATTATTGATCTGATGGCTGTTTTCTAAATTCTGCCTTTCTTTTTCTTTCCGAGATCCTTATTTCTCCATATTGTTTCATTCAGGCAACCTGCGGATCTGTTTGCTCTATTCACTTGATCTTCTACTTCTGTTTCGAGCTTTCAATAGCTAGATACTGTGATGCCTATATAGATATTTAAACTCCATCCCTTGTTATATTATCTGACACTCCAGCTCTAATTTACAATCTAATGGATTTTCAATTATAACCGTGCATTTTCCTTTTTTTTTTTGGGGAAATTAACATATTTATAAAATCTTCTGCTGGTTATATTAAGTTAGTGCAGCATACGTTTTAATTATTCATCTTCACTTTTAGAGATTAGTATTGCATCGTCTGCATAGCAGATTATTTTAAGATGATTTTCTCCCATTTGGTATTCTTTTTTACTTCTACTTTTTTATTATTGCATCCAAGATCAGGTTGAACAACAGAGGACTCATGGCTATGAGGACACTATGTCATTGCAATGAAATATTTTGTTAAAACAAAGAGAAACTTTTGAACAACAGATGTCTCAGAAATATGTAGGTACTTACCTACATATAAAATGTGGTGGCAAAACGCAAAACTTCAAGTATCTTTAGGAAGTAGTCAATACTTTCACTAGCTACATACTTAAATGGAATTCACAAGAAGAATAGGAGAAGAGATGGAGGTACCTATGTATTATGGAAAACGTGATAATTTTTGGGCAGATTATATTAAGGCACACCGTATCTACAGGATTCTGCTGTTTAAGGACTCCATGTCCTGTCTATCAGGAGTTAACTTTGATGACTTCGGTCTTCTACCTAGGATTAAGAAAAATGTACCTAATTACCAAATTTTAAAGGACTTTTCCGTCAGGGGTTTTCGTGCATTGAGAAGGGCAATGTCAAGATTTTATTTTAAGAATAGAACTTTTCCTTCAAGAGTTTTCATACCTACATTGTGACAAACAATGTCACTATTTTAAGAAGGACCTGTCCGATCCTTAATAATCTTAATGAAATGAAATAAAGTATATTATAAATCGGAAACATAATTAGGATGTACTTGAATAATATCGACTTTACGTAAATATATTTAAGTAATCATCATCGACTTTTTTCTTTGGCAACAGTGCATCCCATCTTAGCGTTCGAAGGACACCATGCATTGCGCATGCGAATTTCTATAATTATATCATTGCTGCAAAAGTGCAAGTGCGAACGTTGAAGACCTCATTGGTCGCGAGCGGAGGGTACCAAAGGGGGCGAGAGGATGCCACGATGTGTGTTTGCCGGGGTGGACGGCCTATTCAAGGCCTACTATCTTCAATATGCGGCTTGCTCCTCGAATCCTTCTCGATCGCAGTAGTAGCTCTGTCCTTGTTTTATTTTTTGTTTGTTAGATTGTTATTGAAATGTGTGGTAATGCGATAACTTGCAATAGGAAGTTACTGAATTGCTACTTGTACAATGTATTCAAAAATAGTAAATATTTTGGTTTGATTAGAGATTTTAAAAAATTATTATATAATATGCAATATTTTTATATGGGATATGTAATAAAGTGCTTATACTTTGACACAATTTAGGTTTAATTTATTGTCATCTTTAGTGGTATCTTTACATATTATTTTTGGTACTGTCTACTTTTTAATGATTTGCGTTACTATCTGAGCAGCAAAATTAATTGTTATTTTCAAGACTTCTCTTGAAGTTGACCTTTTACCACTATCAATAATATTTTTTTGCTGTTTGTTTTTCTTGTCTTCTCCTGCCGATTTTCTTCGTGTGTCTAGTGAACCATGTTTCTATCCTATAATAACAACTAGCCCTGGGCTAGTGTACATCGACACTAGTTACTTGAAACAGGGTTAAAGATGTAATTGGCGCTGGAACTATCCGAAAGGATCTCCCCGGCAGAAATGCCATAACGATATTATTATTATAACTAGACATAAAATGATAAATAATTCGTTTGGTGATATCAGTAAAAAATGGTAATCAAATTATAAGTTATACTACAGGGAATTTATCTTTTTTTGTTTGATATATTTTTCGTCTTGGTTGATAATTTTTGTAATTCTAAGCCTTCCCGAAGATGGTTTTGTTGGCTTTACGTCTAAGCCGGTAGATTGTCCAGTTTCCAATTCAGGCCATCTTTAAACATATTTCCACCCCATAATCTACATTTTTTTTACAATATTTTGTGTTGATTTTAAATATATCGCTACCTTGGAAGAAGACGGTCATAGATCAAAACGTAACAATATGTTATATGCTTAAACGGCCATCTAAAAAATTGATCAATTTTAAAAATACCTATCGTAAAACCGTTATAAAACTTTACTCATTACTGCGAACAGCTTAAAATTTTGGCTTTAGTGTGTATTATACCTATTTATAGTAGCCTGTAAAAGGCTATACTTATACGCTTATACTTAATCAATCCCATACTTTCTTAATCATATTTTAGGTCATAACATTTTTGAGTTGTGACGTTCTTACGTCACAATAGGATGGTAATCAAAAGATTGCCATCCTATTGTTTATAACTTCGTCGCAAATGCCTGTCAGCTTTGACTGGTTGTTTCTTAGGAACCACTCCTCGCAATTCAACTGTTTTTCTTTTAAAAGAAGCGTCTTGCCGAGTTCTTTCCAACACCATTTTCTTAATTTAATTTAATCTAATAGTTACTGAGATATTTTATTTGCTTATAAGCCAAAAAATTGTTTATAACTTTAAAACATTCTTGAGGCCGCTCAAATAGTCCAATTTCAATTCTGTAAAGTACTTTAGATAGGTGCTTTTTATAGGTAAAATCATAGTTATTCTGGTGTATATTAACTATTGCGGGTATATAACTATGTATTGTGGTTATTACTACCGTAAATTTATAATTAACAATTTAATTGTTGCTAAACTATTTGTCCGATTTTCACCAGCTTCTGGAAATATAATCTACTACAAAAAAGCTTTTATTTCACCAAGTTATTTAATTGTTGATAAATAATTAGGTACTTCTCTAAAATTTTCGTTGAAAATAAAAGATTTTGTTGTGAATACCCGGATTTTCCGAGGAAAATTTCCGTTAAAGGAAATTGGAAAAAATATCTCTGTACAAAATTAAATTACGGTGAATTTTAATTCGGGTGTTTTTGGTTTAAAGTTAAAATCTTCGGAGCTACAGAGCAATCATTGAAAAGAAGAATATTTCGGAGTCCTAATTATTTGTTAATAAACAAAATAGCACACTTTCTGTGCTATTTGAAAACCTATATTACTAATATGTTATTCAATCTTAAGATTCGATTCCAGTAATAAAATAACTACTAAATAATTTTTTCTTGTTTTTTCATAATTTGCCAAGAGTAACAGTACATAGAACCCTTTGTATATTTTTTGTTCTACTGTGTTATTAATAATTAAAAATAATAGTTTAGATATGTATTAAAAAGATAGATAGTTTAACATAACCCATTATATTATTATAACGAAATATGCAAAGTGAAGATTACTTTTATTGATACATTTTCGTCAAACTTTTTATGATATAGATTAGGTTATCAAATTCTCAGCAAGAACAATCGTAATCGGTCAAGTTTATAGGTGCATCCCAACAACTAAAAGAGAAAGGAGTGCACTGGAACGTCTAGCATTGTTTTGTTCTACTCGATGCACATATTATCTACAGTGTTGCCGTTGGTAATGTGACTTTCACTCGTTCTACCGAAAACAATTAAAACAATCAATTTGTCGTCTTAAAGCTTTAAATATTGTTCGAAAAATAAAAGAAGCTACTAGATACATGCTATAATTTTAGATTTAGGGGTGGAAGGGGGGGTGGTTCTAAGTATATTTTTGCGATTTATTTTTTTTAACATATGAAAGCATTGTCATGCATTATTTTATTTTTATATTTAATAATACATACCGTTATTGGATCATGTGATACAAAATATTCAAAAAGATTTTATGTATTAGCTTATGAGTGTCTTGAAGTAACGCTGTCGAGTTTTTTTAGTTTTAACGATTTTTGAGTTTTTGGTATCACTCAGAAGTCAAAATACATTTTTTTGTAGAAAAGTGCGAAAATCAACATAATTATTTATTATTGTTAAACAAAAAATAAACATAAAACAAAAAATTTAGGCATAATTTAGGCAAATTTAGGCAAAATTTCAAGTGAATCGTTTAACTAATTTTTGAGTTACAATGTCGACCTCCTTTGAAAAAAGCAGTTTTGAGAAAAACGCGTTTAAAGTTTTGACAACTTTTATTTTCAATTTCTTTTTTGTCTGTCAAATCGTAAAGTCATGAACACCAGGATATGTTTTTGAATCGCGGAGTGATTTACAAAAGAGAATGGGAACAGCTGTTGAACGTTTCTCACTACGATCAAGCTGGCGAAAAGCTGCTGCAAAGTGGACGTAGGTAGGGATATTCAACTATGTAGCTGTATTTCCGGTAATTTTTCTCCCATCAATCTGAAATTTTGAGAGAATAATATTCTTGAAAATAATATGTACTATCATTTTTTAAAATGATAAATTAAATCGAGAATTTCAAAATTTTCAAACTATCCCCCTCTTAATGAGCAAAGAGTAATGCTCATGAGTAAAATATCGGTAGAGATCATCATAAATTCATAATAGTCAAGGGGATTTTCCAGAATTGTACACCCGATTGTTTTAGTCTTACATAAAGTGATTTTTAAATACATATTTTACTGTTTCGTGGTACTGTGTATACAATGAGTGTAATGATAGCATTCAAACATTGTGATAACCTTTTTCCCCTAAGAAATGCATCATGGCAACGTCGAAAATGCACACACACATCGATTTAAGTTGAGTTTGGGCTGTTCGTCGCGCACCACTGCATCTATTTCTCAAACCAAGGACACACGGAGAACCAAAGCAAAGCAATACAGCGATTTGAAGGTTATGTACGATGTTTCCTGGTCAATGTTCGGTACTGGCTTCCCCGCTTTACCCTTTACCACACCTCCAGACACTAGCAGCACTTCATCGCATCGATGCGATGGACGCGAGAACCGCTAAAAGCTAAAAGTAGTTTTGTTGTTTTGTTGATGTTGACGCATACGATCATCAAGCAGGGTTATGTTATTATCGGATATTTACAATTTTTGAGGAAATGCCGGGCATATTTTTGAGGAGTTCCGGGGTCTCGTACAGGAATCGCAACTCACCAACTAAAATTTATTTTTCTTAAGAAATTAATACATAAATATAAGCTTTAAGCTTTTAATAATACATGTAGTACCTAACATAACAGTGCTGTTAGTATTATATCGCCCATGGGATGCAATAGCGGCATAACTCAAAAATAATGTTTTGTTTTAAGGGTTGATTGCCGAAAGAGTTATTCAATAATGTGTGTATAATTTTGATTAAAGTTTTCTTTTAAGGGTTTTAAAAAAATGTTTTGAGTCATGCCACTATTGCAGCATGACCTTTTTTCATTAAATAAACTAACTAGGGATAATAAAAACTGTAGTAACAACAAAAATTATTACAAAATCCAAATTAAACTTTATTAAACAATAGGAAACTCTAGTGAAACCCGAAAAGTGCCACTAGAGAAAGCCACATATTTCTGCAACACTGACCCAACTCAAAATGTGCCACTGTTAATGACAAGAATGTGTCCTGATCCTATCGAGCGTTGAACGCAAACTGAGTAGTGTCTAGTGTCAGTAATGTAGCTAACATTTGGGACTAATCGCATAACACAATAGCGACGCTTCTGCCATCTTACGGCCTAATGTTGAATTATGAGTTGTGCCGATATTGATGTTGAAAATAATATGTATTTTAACATTTGCACCAATGCCTAGTCCAAAACACGTGTTTTTGAGTTGTGCCGCTATTGCAACTTTGTTGTATTGTATGCAGGTTGTATAATTAATACACGCCAGTAAAACAATATTCTTGCGGAAATGGGAATCTATATCAGAAAGGATAATGGTAGTTGAAATTAAATAATAGCAAACCAAGAGCTTAATCATCGTTTATGGACCGAACGAGGATGAAAAAGGAATACGAAAAGAATGTGTGTGGGTAGAATTTGAGGGGCATGTGTGTTGTAGGAGATCTTAATGGCAGAGTGGGAATAAGATATCACTAGTATACATCAGTTATAGGAAAACACGGATAATTAAAAAGAAATAACAATGGTAGAAGCTTTCTCGATTACTACCTGGTACATAACTTAATCGTTACCAATACCTTCTACTACTAGCACAAAGACATCACAAATATACAAGGGAAGAGCCTATCATAGTAGAGGAGAAAAGTCCATAATAGACTATATACTGACGGAAAATGAAAACATAACGAAAATAACTGATGTAAGAGTGAAACGTGGATTGGTGGACTCAACATAAATAGCGACCAAAGAGAAAATAAACATAACTAAAGTAAAAGAAAATAAAAGTGGCATAATCAAACAGTATAAAACGCCAAACTCCTACCGATTGAAAAATAAAATAATAACCAAGAAATATACTGAAGCAGTTAATGAAGAAATATAAATAAGACACTGGGACAAATAAAAGGATACATAGAGAAAATATTTATTCTATAAAGTTATGAACGGTCTCAAAGAAGTAACGCCGATAAAGAACGAAATGTTTACTATTTACAGAAAAAGAGACCATAATGAAGAGATAAAAAGAATATTTCCAGAAACTTTGACAGGTGAAAACAAAAACACTACAAATTCGCAAAAAATAAAAAAGAGATAATATGAAGAAATGACATTATAGAAAACAGTAGGTACATAATATAAGGAATCAGTAGATGCAATAAGAAAATTTAAAAAACGGTTGGAAACGGAGTGTCATCAAAATTTGTAAGAAAGAATCTGAACAAGTTGCTTTGTTTTCTTCTGTTATTTTGATTGAACTTTTCCATCTTCTATCATCATACTCTTAATGTATCTCTTCTAATTTTCATCATTTTGTACTATTTAAAGCCATCTTTCTTGTTTAAAACATTTTACATATTCCTCGTATATACAGTGAATGAAAATTTCTGAATCCGATTACAATGAGAATGTAGCACACGCCGATGAAAAACAGTAGTTTTTATTATTGTCTAAGTCGACTTACCAATCGAGTAGTATTTTCACAGTGAAAATGAACTTTCGTTTTAGAGAGTTCTCTCTTAATTCCGGTAATACTATGCATCGACATATTTTTATTGCGTTTCGTAAATCTGTTCGTATTTAATATAAAGTGCGTTTGATTTTGCCTACTACAAAAATGTAACAAAAAGACGTCAAGGATAAATAAGACGAGTACGAGAAAAGGTGACCTTATTGTCTTTTACAAGTTTTCTATATAAATCGCAAAATTAAACCGCTTGTCCATAGAATCCATAATAAGTAAAACAAGGATAAACAATAAGGCATATCTTTGATGCCTTGTTTACTATGAATTTTCACGTTTGTCATTTTCACTGACAGTGACATTAGCGCATTTGTTGTGTTTATTGGATCCTGCGTATGAAAAAAAAGTTGATTAATAGCAAGCTGAAAATTTGTTAATAGCTTAAGGGTGTCTGGTCGGACAAACTTTGATATATGGGAACACTGGAACAGGGGAAGTTTTAATTGTGGAACAGGTTAAAAATTTGAAACGGTCAGACCACGAAAACGGCACATGTATTTTGTCCGACAGAACAGACTTAAACTCTCCGAACAGAGATTAAACTCTCATGCAAAAATCAGACTGCTATTTATCACCAAATGGGCGTTTTAATTAGTGGAACATGTAGAATATGTCAAATGACAGGAATTATGACAGGTGATAAATAGCAGTCTGATTTTTGCATGAGACTTTAATCTCTGTTTGAAGAGTTTAAGTCTATTCTGTCGGACAAAATAAATTTGCCGTTTTCGTGGTCTGACCGTTCCAAATTTTCAACCTGTTCCACAATTAAAACTGCCCCTGTTCCAGTGTTACCATATATCAAAGTTTATCCGACTAGACACCCTTAAGCTATTAACAATTTTTTAGCTTGCTATTAATCAACTTTTTTTTCATACGCGGGATCCAGACCTATATGATTGGAATCTATAACGTATATTGTGTGTATATAAAATATAAACTTATATTGTGTTAAATACATTACATCTTTAAATATAAATGTACAATATAACTATACAGTGCTAGTCAAAAGTCCGTACCCCCCCCCTCGTATCTTTTTAACGGTTATACCTATAATCGTGAAATTTGGAGGGAGGAAATAAACGGACGTAGGCTTCTTAGCTAGTCATGACAGGTGACGTAATAGTGACAGATGACTTTACAGCGCCACTGTGACAGATAATTTTAAATGGGATCTTATGGCAAGTAATACCTCGTTTGAAAGATATTCAAAATACCTATTCAGCCATACTAATTTTTTTGGATATAAATTGATTTTGATTTTGGTAAATAAATGAAATAAATATAAAATTGTAGTTTCGCATTTAATTAATAAAAATTCAAATCTCCGCCTATGGTTTTTTTGTCAAAAAAGTTCACGTTTTTCAGTTCTCTAATAGTTTTTACGTCAACGTCAACCCTTTTGACAAGTAATCATAGGCAGAGGTTTGAATTTTTATTAATTAAATGCGAAACTACAATTTTATATTATTTCATTTATTCATCAAAATTAGCTTAAACTCAAACAAAATTAGTATTACTGAATAGGTATTTTCAATACCTTTCAAACGAGGTATCACTTGCCATAAGGTCTCATTTAAAATTATCTGTCATGGTGGCGCTGCAACGTCATCTGTCACTATTACGTCACCTGTCATGACTAGTTAAGACGCCTACATCCGTTTATTTCCTCCCTCTAAATTTCACTATTATAAGTATAACCGTTCAAAAGATACGAGGGGGGGTACGGACTTTTGACTAGCACTGTATAAAATACGTCCACCGATAATAACCGTTTTCTAATGATTACATTGTCAATGATATTACATTCGGATATCGACGTACGTTTCAATTAATGTTTTGATTTAACTTGTTTGCAAATGAATCATGACGTTTGTGCAAAGATATAATGGAACAACTATACCTATGTATAGGGCATTCCAACATGCTGTCAAAATTAAATCAATATGGCGGCTGGGAGGCAAACGTAAATGTTAATCAGTTCTTAATGTGTTTTAGATAATTTTAGTTGCGTTTCTTTGTAAATTTGTTTTCTACAGGGATTAATTTAACATTTTCACTGGAAGAATTGATTTAAAAAGATAATATGCCTCATTTCTTTTGTGTTTTGAAGTGCGGAATGCGAAGTATTCATCATAAAGTTCAGTTTTATCGGTTACCATCAGTGCTACATTTTAAGCAAAAAACAACTAAATAAATTATCATCTGAGAGACAAAAACAATGGTTAATTGCTATAAAACGTCCTATAAAAATGCTAAATAACTAACTATGCCATGTTACGTACGCTTGGAAAACTGTCTCCACCATAGGTTAATGAAACCCCTCGAAGGAAAGTGTACCTATATTATTTATTTTGCCAATCATTTGCTTGTACCTACTAGCAACATCTATTATCTACCAACAACTTTTGAAAATATTCACTCATGTTTATTTATTTACTGCAAAACTAAGTAAACTCATTCAAGTATATTCTTCTACAACTACACAAAATCTACAACAAAATGTTCCTAAAATACAACTAAAACACAGCTAACGTTAAAAAACTTGAGAAACAATGTGGTAAAAATATAAACAAATACAATGTTTGACAGTTTGAGTTTGACTCCCAGCGGTTTCATCATAAACGTCAAAAGTCTTGGAATGCCCTATTGAGTCGGCTTTTTTTTTAAGTTATTTACCACGGTTTTATATACCTATCATTTAATATATTTTTTCTACAACCGTGTTAAAAATTCAATTTTTAGCACTCCATACGTGCGTTAAAAATGCTACTTTAAGGCACTAGTGCTTTAAAATATTTTTAAGGCACTGCAGTTCGTATTGACCGTATAGGCAATTTTGATGTAATGTCAAAAAAATATAAAAATGAAATGTCAGTCAAGTTCAAGTAAAAGTTTTTGTAGATATTGTCCTGTAATTACGTTTGTAGAAAAAATATTGTATGATATGCGTGTTAAAAAGTACATTTTTAAGGCACTCATGTGAATTGCAGGACTCGCTATCGCTCATTCTGCAAACTTTCACATGCGTGCCTTAAACGTGTTAGGTCTGGATCCCGCGTATGAAAAAAAAGTTGATTAATGGCAAGCTGAAAATTTGTTAATAGCTTAAGGGTATCTAGTCGGATAAACTTTTATATATGGGAACACCGGAACAGGGGCAGTTTTAATTGTGGAACAGGTTAAACATTTGGAACGGTCACACCACGAAAACGGCACATTTATTTTGTCCGACAAAACAGACTTAAACTCTCCGAACAGAGATTAAACTCTCATGCAAAAATCAGACTGCTATTTATCACCTGTCATAATTCCTGTCATTTGACATATTCTGCATGTTCCACTCATTAAAACGCCCATTTGGTGATAAATAGCAGTCTGATTTTTGCATGAGAGTTTAATCTCTGTTCGAAGATTTAAGTCTGTTCTGTCGGACAAAATAAATGTGCCGTTTTCGTGGTGTGACCGTTCCAAATTTTTAACCTGTTCCACAATTAAAACTGCCCCTGTTCCAGTGTTCCCATATATCAAAGTTTATCCGACCAGACACCCTTAAGCTATTAACAAATTTTCAGCTTGCTATTAATCAACTTTGTTTTCATACGCAGGATCCAGACCTATGTACTTTTAACACTTATATCATAAATAACTATTAAAAATTTACCGCTAATATTGTAAGCAGTGCTTAGATCATTTATTGTATTGCGTATTCACAAAATAAATCCTATAAAAGAATTATCTCTCGTACGGAAGCGATTAGAAAATCGAAAGTATGATTCGGTATATTCCAGCAAGCGATGTCCATGACTTCAATATTGTTGATATAATCTTGTTCCCGGAAGTATAAAGAAATTTATTATTTAAAGAGGAATATTTTTAAACAATAAAGAAACAGATAATGGTGGTCGACGCCATGAAATCATTTTCAACGGCGTGTTTTCAAAAGGGGTATCACATAGTACTAAACATTGTAAATATCTAAATTTCGAATGTAATAAGTGCTTCAAAGCACAAATTGCTCACTAATATTCTTGAAAATATTGAAAAGTGTTTGAGATGTAAAACGAAATATTGTTAAGACTGCTTAGAAGCCATCAAATCTATAATGAAGTGAAAAACAAGTCGTTATAAAAATCTGGATCTATAATAATTACAAATGTACCTACTTAATTTTTTGCTACGTATTTTCTATGCTTTGATTTAAAGTAGGTACAGAGTGCTATCCATAATTATCATTTTGTCTTAACAACTCTGTGGGTGTGGATTGTAGTATAATAAAAAAAAAGAGTGTGTGTGTGTGTACTTTGTACGCACGTAAGAAGTTATACTTCTGTTATATGATTTCAACGAAATTAATATACTTTAAACAGTTTATTTATATTATATTTAAATATTAAACTAATTTTAATACTTACTACTTTTCAAAAATTTTTATTAAAACAGTACCAAAAATTAAAAAAATAAAAGAATAAAACACACACATACACATTGAAAAATGCCACAAATGATTTCTGAACAATAATTGTCGGAAAAATTTTTAACTAAATACGTATTTTCTGAAAAAAATTTATATGATAAATATACTTAAAATCATAAAATGATTGAAATTCTTTCATCTTACACTTTTACCCACGGAGACACATGCATGACCTATGTGGGAAGATCGACTAACTAAACGGTTTAAACTTTTAAACTTTAAACCAAATAATTTTGGATTTTTGTAGAATTGAAATAATAAAATACAACAAAACATAGAGTAAAAAAACAATATATTAGGTGAATATTGATAGAAATTTTGATGGTAATCAAATTATGTAAATCAAAGCATTACATACTATTTTGGTAGGTACATTTTAAATTTTCCAAATAGGCAGGTATCTATGTAATTTTTTATTAGGATACTGAAACATTTACAATTATTACGTACCTGTCGCTTTTAAAAACTATTTAAAAAGTCACTACAATTATAAACTTGCTTTTTTCTCTGCCATGTCAAAAATAAAAACTAATATACACAACATTTGTTTATCCATAATCTCCATATTGAACAATTATTGACAGATAATTTTAACACCCAATCAGATCCGGTATAAACGTTTGAGCGACTAATACCATACTGTCGGTGTGCGCATGCGCCAAGGGAAATAAAAATTCACCCTCGTGCCTAAAGAAGTATAACTTCAAAAATTCTGTCCAGTCTTTCCTACCCATCGGTTTCCTCCTCCAAGCGCATATTCATGTTTTTCATGTCTTCGTCGATCAATTTTGTTCTCGATCTTCCATCTTTCCTCTGTCCAATGGGTCTATCAAGAAGCATATCCTACGAACCTCTTCTTCTTGTTCTTGAGAACCGTGCCCAAATTTTAGCCGTGTGTAGTTGCCATAACAATTTGCCAATACTGTCCTCGATCTTGCGCGACATGTAACAATTATTTTCTGATAAGCCGACGATAAGATTGACGTTGAAGGTTTCGGACCCACGAATATTTCTTCCTACCACTTCTTATGTTTCTCTCGATCTTTCCGTTGAGAATTAACTGCAGTAATCAGTATCTACCACCTTGTTTTGATATGTTTTACGATATCTTGTTCCTGGTACATTTTGTAGCAAGTATTTGAGCCGATTGTTAGGACTAAGGATATCTAAGTGTTGAAAAAAAAATATGAAAAAAGACTCTTGCCTTGTTACTTTCCCACTTGCTAAGAAATGTTACGTTGTAACGTTAAAAACTTCACATCTTTGTTATTTTATTTTTAAATAATTATTCTATTCTATTTTCTTTCATATTTCATTAATAATCTTCTTCTATTTGTTTTACCTGGTTTCTTCGTTAAAAACTCGTTGGCGCCCTCTTTTATTATCCTCTTTTATTATCTTCTATTTACTATATCTCTTTTCATCTAACATCTAAATCATCAACTGAACATACTGAACGTACCCCGTATATCCTTACTCTCTAGATATCTGTCTTTCAATATGGAACATGCCTGCTACTTCATACGTACTTGGTCGTCATTTCAAATGTCGTTTTCCATGACAGTGGCACTTCATCCCTACCCGCTGGCACAAACTGAAAATAGAAGGGAAGAATTAATTTAAAATACAAGTGCTAAAAATACAAGTGCTAAAAGATGAAAAAATCTGTTGCTTCGTGAAATATCTTGCAAAATGAAAAAGTCAAAAATATTATTTTGCGTCGTGGAGTAGGTAGGTAATTACAAATATAAAAAATATTAGTAGGAAGATTCTTATTTAACCAAAGTAGTCTACTTAATACAACATATTTTTTTAGTTCTCTACTGCTAGTCAAAAAGCATTTATAAGTTAATGACTTTATAAGTTAAACGCCTTTTTGCCCCCAAATTCGACGCCTCTGGTAAGTCTCTTGACCTCCATAGCTGCCAGTCAAAAAAGTTTAGGCCTTATTAGAGTAAATACACGTTTAAGTAGGAAATGTCATTTCACATCATTAAATCTCTGAGATACTCAGTTCGGTAACAATAATAGAGGCCGTCTTCACCTTCCTACGTAGAAAGGTGAACTTATCGAGAGGTAGAAAACAAATTTCCTCTATCCTCTCTAAAACATAATGAATGTCTAATCAACCATAAAGATATTAATATACTAATTAAATTAAGGAAAAAACAGTTCATGCCGAAAAATTAGAGAAATTAAAATACCGAGAACTGCACTATAGGCCTGGAACCCGCGTACCAAAAAAAGTTAATAGCAAGCTGAAAATTTGTTAATAGCTTAACGGTGTCTAGTCGGACAAACTTTGATGTATGGGAACACTGGAACAGGTTAAGTTTTAATTATGGAACGTGATTTTAATAATTGTGGAACGTGTCATCCTGACAAGTTTATGATTGTGAAAACTAGCAGGTTGTTTTTAAGTTTATTCAATAGCAAACTTTATACAGTAATGAGCGCGCTAATAATCGGCAAAATAGCTCAAAAGATGGAAAACATAATACATTGCGAAACAAAAAGAGATGAAACTAGTGGAGGTGGAAATTATCGTTATAAACGTATTAAATTAACATTACAATACATAGTTTCCCACCTTTAGACGTCTGTGACAGGAGTATTTTATAAAATTCTACTGTCACAGTGACGGTTGTCATACTCCTCTGATACGTCTAAAGGTGGGAAACTATGTAATGTAATGTTAATTAATACGTTTATAACGATAATTTCCACCTCCACTAGTTTCATCTCTTTTTGTTTCGCAATGTATTATGTTTTCCATCTTTTGAGCTATTTTGCCGGTTATTAGCACGCTTATCACTGTATAATAATAGGGCTTTTCATTCACAGTCATTTGTTTCGAGCTTCTGTCATATGTCGTATAATCCGTGTTTATTAAAGTTGTACACGGATTATACGACATTTGACAGAAGCTCGAAACAAATGACAATCGATGAAAAGCCCTACATATGAAAAATTGTTTGTACGATAAATATGTTGGACATTTTAATAATAAGTCAGACACTTAGAACATGGCAAATGACAGGATTTATGTTGGTGGTAATGGTAAATAGCAGTCTGATTTTTTCATGAGAGTTTAATGAAAAGGTAACAAATCAATTGAAAGTTCTGTCCGACAAAATACATGGGACGATTTCGTAGTCAGACGTTCAAAATTTTTAACCTGTTCCACAATTAAAACTTCCCCTGTTCCAGTGTTCCCATACATCAAAGTTTGTCCGATTAGACACCGTTAAGCTATTAACAAATTTTCAGCTTGCTATTAATAAACTTTTTTTTGGTACGCGGGATCCAGGCCTACTAGAACCTGTGGCGTATTTTGACCCTGAACTTGGTAAAATATAATTAAATTTAGCCTTATTCTCGATGCAAATTTTGTTTTGGGCATGGTGATTGTCATTTTCGAAGCAGGGATGCAGAATTAATTTGCTGACATTATCACTTAAGAACGCCAAAAGTTACCTGCCTGAAAAACTTTTCAATGTCAATGGTCCATTCAACCCGTTTAGCTCACCTCAAAACAAATAAAAGTTTGCTAACTTTTTAAGTCAATCTTATATTGAATATTACTTTACCGTAAACAAAAAATAAGAAAATCGCGAAAAAATACACGCTTAAAATTGTATAAGGTTGGCCCGCTTGTTTTTGCATTTTTGTATGATATTCGTCACGAATTATTTTTTTTTGTATACGCTACAAAACGCTAAGATCACAATAGAATACGTCAAACAAAGATAGTAATTAGCAAATAAAAAAAACCAAAAGTGAAGAAAATAGTTAGAAAAAGGAGTAGGTAAGTATTCATAGGTCTGGATCCCGCGTATGACAAAAAAGTTGATTAATAGCAAGCTGAAAATTTGTTAATAGCTAAGGGTGTCTAGTCGGATAAACTTTGATATATGGGAATACTGGAACAGGGGAAGTTTTAATTATGGAACAGGTTAAAAATTTGGAACGGTCCGACCACGAAAACGGCACATTTATTTTGTCCGACAGAACAAACTTAAACTCTCCGAACAGAGATTAAACTCTCATGCAAAAAATCAGACTGCTATTTATCACCTGTCATAATTCCTGTCATTTGACATATTCTACATGTTCCACTCATTAAAACGCCCATTTGGTGATAAATAGCAGTCTGATTTTTGCATGAGAGTTTAATCTCTGTTCGGAGAGTTTAAGTCTGTTCTGTCGGACAAAATACATGTGCCGTTTTCGTGGTCTGACCGTTCCAAATTTTTAGCCTGTTCCACAATTAAAACTTCCCCTGTTCCAGTATTCCCATATATCAAAGTTTGTCCGATTAGACACCCTTAAGCTATTAACAAATTTTCAGCTTGCTATTAATCAACTATTTTTTCATACGCGGGATCCAGACCTATCAGGTACATAATAATTCAACAATAAGTAAGAGATGGATAAGTAAATAAGAAAAACACAACAAAATTCTCTTGCTCTTTCTTTTTATTAACTTCACCTTATAGCATCAAATGTCTATTTTCTAGTCAAGTTTGCCTTGCTTTTTCGTTTCGGTCAAAACTCGAAACTCTAAATTTGCCTTATCGGACTCCTTTTTTAGTTCATTCTCTTCTTGTATCAAATTATCCTTCTTCTTGTATCAAATTACATAGAATTGGAGAGATATAGCTTCAAAGCATCGTTGTCAAAGAAAAACACAAAAGAAAATAGAAGATTTCTTAAAAGAAAACACTCTAATCATGTTCATTTTCCTTAATTTTATCGCTTTGTTTAAATTTACTTTTTATTGGCGAAATTAATTATTGAAACTATCAGACATTTCGGTTAAACGATGTTTCGGTTAAAACGGTTTCGGTTAACGGAGGTCTTCCTGTATGCCATACCAGAATTATCCGACGCTGGTGATCACCATTGCAAAGGCTTCTCGATCTTCTGCCACATTGCAACACACAAGCAACTTGTTTTCTTCCTAAACTTCTACGGCCCTCTATTTTGCCTTTAAGGATCAGTTGTAGTATCTATATCGATTTCCCCTCACAATATATCCCAGATAAGACATTTCCTGGTATTTAACATTCTTTAGCAGTTCTCTATCTTTGTTGACCCACCTTAGTACTTCCTTATTAGTTTCTCTTGCTGTCCAAGGTATATTCAGCATCCATCTATGAATCCACATTTCCAATGCTTCAATTCTGTTCATACTTGATACTTATAGTGTCCACACTTCTGCACCATACAAAAGTACAGGCCAAACATAGCACTTAACCATTCTTAGTCTTAGTTTTAAGCTGAGATGATTATTGCAAAGAAATGACTTCATTTTTTAGTCATTGCTATTCTTCGTTTTATTTCTAAGTCTGGATCTAGCAGAATCTAGCTGATCCATTATGATAGTTCCCAAATATGCGATTTCGTGAACTTTTTTCAACTTGGACTCGATGTAATTGAAGCTCTACATCTGGATAAATATGGGTTTACGGCTTAAGACTAATTAAAGAGCCTAACATACCTAAAAACAAAACTATGGGCTTACCATCTAAACGAATCATTAAAGAGGGGACACAATAAGTTTCCACAAAAAATAAACTCGTACAACAATAATTATCTAATGTTATCGATAAGCTTGGTTTTTTTTACAGAGGAAAAATAGATCAGGTTTCTACATTCTTGTTTTTGTGTAATTATCACAAGATTTGATTTATAACCATATTTAAAATTGCTTATATCATTTATTTCGAATTAACACAGAAACATCGATTTGGTTTAATTGTCAATGGCTTTTTCGAACTCCATTACCAGTTCTTTCTCTTAAAGAGCCAAAGATAACTAAAAAAAACGGACATCTTGGATATTAAAGCACCCTAATATGTCTGTGTAGATTTTGGCGTTCGATCCGACCATCACTTGTGACATCGTTGCCGTATCCTCTATTTTTTCATATTACACGTTTCAATTTTTGTGATATTATACACGAGCGTGACACCCTCAAAAAAGCGCTTAGTTTTCGAGATACTGACCACAGAGGGATGAATGGCTAATTTTATTCATACTTTATATTTTCGAGGGTGCTGAAAACGCAAATGAAGTTTATTTTGAATTTTATGTGGGGGAACATTGTCAAAATCGCAATTTTAACCTAAAAATAAAAAAAAAAGAAATCACGTTTTTTTGCGTTTACCTCGCTACAACTCTGTTCCATTTTAATATTTTTTTCTGAAATTTTTACATTATATAGCTGTAACATTTTTGAAGACAAAGGTATCTGCCTCAAGTTTTTATTCTTATCATGATAAAGGTTATGAATTTTTCAAAGAAAAAGGTGCGGATTTGTGCATTGCAAAGTTTAATCGCAAAAGTTGTGTGACGAAGTTTAAAATTCAGCTTCTCAATCACGTTTATTTTAAAGTAAAGAGTACAAAGAAGTTTTCTGGTAAGTTTTAGATCAAAATGTTTTATAGAAAAAAAAATAGTGCAACTTTTAATGTCAACATTAGAAATCCCCAATATAACGCTTATTTTTTGAGGGACAGAAAATCTAGGTCTAATTTCTCACATTTAGTACTATCCTTGGATTATAAGCTTTCATTTGACACCTCATTTGTCATTTTACCTAGTATAATGACGGAGAAGTAAACATTATTCTATTATTCTTGTAGATACATTTAACATTGATTGAAATTATGAAAGAAATATATAGAAAACAGCATGGCAACACTGTGACCCACAAACATAAAAATTCAGCCACATTCAGCTGTGCGTTACATAGGGTGCTTTAATATCCAAGATGTCCAAAAAAACTATGGGTTTACAATCTACACGAATAATGAAAGAGGGGATAAAATAAGTTTCCACAAAAAAGTAACTGGTCGTACAACAATAATTATATACTTAAAACCAACTTACAATCAAGTGTTATCGATAATTTTGTTTTTTTACAAAGGAAAACTAGATCATGTTTCCACAGACTTGTTTTTGTGTAATTATCACCAGATTTGATTGCATGAAAAATTAAAACGATATTTAAAATTGCTAATGTCATTTATTTCATATTAACCGTCGATTTGGTCTAATTGTCAAAGTTATTAATATCTATTCCATCTAATATCTATTCCCAAAGTTATTAATATCTAATAGAGGAACAATTCCAAAATGTGTTTTTCCCGTTTAGCACTATAGGAATGTCATGTCATTAGACAATTTGGCTAGAAGTACCTAAATCACCTTCGTAAGATAGGAAAGTTATTGATTAGTTTAGTTACGACCTGAGGGTGTTTTTGTAAGTGATAGCGAGAAGAAGACTAATTATGTTTTTATAGCATTTGACTCTAGGAAATAATGCGATCGTTTGGTAGTTGACGATAGGTGTGTTGAAACTAGATGAAAACATTGAGTTTGTTGTTTGGCAAGAATGAGTTTGGAAAGTTATAAATAGGAGATTAAATGTACTGTATTTCAGGAATCAGTTCTGTCTCTATCTTAGTGTTCATTGGTATTTTATGAAATTTTCAAGCACGGATGAAACTGAAATAAAGGGCAGAGTAGAACAAGCCAGAAATGCTTTTTGAGGCTTCGTTTTCTGGCTGATCGCAAGTTAGATTTCAACCTAAGAGACAAGATGCTAAAGTGTTACGTTTGGGCTATTCTCTTATACGGAATGGAAGCATGGATGTTAAAGGCTATCTCTGTTAACAAACTTGAAGTTTTTGAATTGTGGTGCCTGCTCTGAATCCGATTCTGACAGAGTCAGAAATGTGGAAGAATTAAGAAGAGCGGGTTTTCAGGATAGGGAACTCTTGAATTATGTAAAAAGTAAGAAGATTGCATATTTAGGGCACATATTACGAGGAGAACGATACACTTTTCAGCAACTGTTACTTTAAGGAAAGATAGAGGGTAAGAGAGGTCTAGGGCGTAAAAAGATGTCATTGCTGCGTAATTCGCCAACGGACAGGAATCCATAGTTATGAAATGCTTCGCAATGCTGCTAAAACCAGAATAATTTAATCCTGACTATCTAACACCTCACCTGACAAGACAATGTACGATGAACGCCTACGCACAACTGCACGGCACATTAAGAAGAAGAAGCAAGGATAATGTACAAGAGTAGTTTAAAGAAAATCTGTTAAAATCTGCTAAAGAGCAGAACAGATTCTACATATTTATATAGAAGAACGATATATCTAACTTATCCCGAGTTATTTTATTGTCACTTTATAGATGCCGTGTACAGGTAAATATGTCTTGGTTTTTCCAAAATATATCTAATCTTATATTGACCAAATAATCATATAAAACAAGCACTTGGACTTCGTAAGTCCTAGGTTTTCACCCAACATAACCAGAAATAAAACGGAAAGTCGATAATAATAATATAATAATAATAATAGAGTTTATTTGTAGGAAATAATAACATTATAAATAAACCCAGTTTCTCACTGAAGTTGTTTGTCACATGGACTACAACTTGTGCGTGGTAGGCGTGAGGGTTAAATTTTGATTGTATTAAACTACATTAATTTAGCTTAAAGTTTACAAAAAGGAATCAAATATTTTCGCTCATCTGTCTTCAAATTTGAGCTCCTCTTCTTACTAATTCATTTACTGTTAAATTTTGTTTATGGGATCTACGAAACTCTCATAAAATTATCATGACTTTTTGAAGGTGTTTTATCCATTTTTACTATAATTTTTACAATTTAAACATTTATAAGAGACATTTGAATAAATCATTTTGACATTTTTTGTAATAGTATAAATAAACTTAATAAACTCTTCGTCTAACTTTGTGTCCATTGATATACGATTTCACTACTTTTGAGTTATTTTTGCCAAACCTTTCAGTCATAACTTTTTAACCGGAACTGATACAAAAACCGGAAGTACATATTTGTTCTCCTAAGACGCGTCGAATAATATATCGCTTGTACTACTTCAGCGACTTAAAAACAGTACTTCTGTTTGCAACTCTGGAACCAAAGTCCGAGGTAAAATTTCTAATCTTTAATACCATATTTGGGTTATAAGCTCTCATTCGACACCTCACTTGCCATTTTATCTCTTCCAATAACGAATTAGTTAACGGACAGACAGACATGAATAATTCAATGTTTTCACCAGTTTTTATAACATTATATTCTATTTTATAACATTATTTGGACAATAGGACAAACAACAAAACATAATATACAAAACAGTTACTTACACAGTTACTTTTTGATTCTAAGAAAGATTTAAACGTATATTTTAAATGACATTGATATGGTATCCCTCCCATAATTAGAAATTACTGAGAAGTATAGATCTTAAAGAGTTATTCACAGCAAATTTTACTACTTTACAAGTGAATGAATGAAAGAATCAATAAACTACATATTTATATTTCTTTCCTTTTGTATAAGTTATTTCAAAAGTTATTATTGATAGCAGTTTATATTTTCGTTTGTATTATTTAATCAGTTGAAAATTAGTAAAGCTGTCCAATCTTCACTGAAAATTAAAAAAAAAACACCATTTGATTCTGGGAATATTTTTTATAACTATAATGATTAAGATATATCAAGACCTACCTTATTTAAAATCTTTAGAGTGCCATCCATTATCCCTTCTATTACGTCGATTCGGAACATTTTAATATTCGTGAGAATAAGACTATCTCTTCATCTGATTAAATATTTTCACCCTATTAAACGGGCCCCCGCATGGGGCATTCCGATCACAAGAAGCCTATAATTTGGTAAAATCCCAAGACAAATCACTCTATCTCTCTACTACCTGTTTACAACACCCTCTCCTTTAACATAATTGATTTCCGGATATGTTCCGTCTTTTTCTAACAAACTAGATCGTCTCCGGTCAATCAGGAGTGGACTGAGAATTTTTAATTGACACTTCTCTACCAATTTTGGAAAAAAGCTTTTTTTCTAAATAATTTTTCCATAAATTTTTCAATATAAAACTGGTGTATCTAATATTTTTTCTTCTTTTTACCACTTTTCATATACTTCACCTGTTCTTTGTCTGTCTCTTTGTCACTTTGTCCGGGAAAAATCTTGTAATCGATTTTAAACATACTTCCCGACTAGCTAGAGATCTGAAATTTTCAGAATAGCTCAGAACTCGATGACAATGCAATATTCGACAGCTTTTACATGGATGCATTGAGTTTTATTTGGAATTTTAAGCCATTTTAAATTTTATATGGTAAAATTAGTTCTCACTTTTCTCAAAAGATGGCGCTACTAGTTTTCTCAATAGATGGCGTTACTTTCTATGTCATATAAAATGTTTTATTCATTTGGAACCCTACTCATTATTTAAAAGTGCCTCGCTACTTTGTTTATATGTACAACAAATTTTCAAAAATAACTATTTTATTAAAATTAAAAATTTATAATTTTATATTGTGTCCTATAAATAATAAAAGCGTGATATTATAAAAAGTTCTTTTCTATAAAAGTGTAATTTTTAATATACCCACAAACATATCAACTTTTGGCAACTTGAAATATTCGTAATTAGATAACATTTCGAGCAAACAAACGTATTTTGTAAACAATGTGGACGCAGACGATAGACAATTCTCTATTTAGAGCAAAAAATGCTTTTATCTTCTCTGAAAGGTAGAAGGCAACCGTCAATACGTATTTCTGGCTATCAGATCATCAGTACAGTACAAAGTACAAGTACAGTACCAAGGAAAGATAGAGGCAAAGCGCGGCCCAGTGAGCTCCACGACACTATTTAGGTCAGCTGTGCACAAAATAAAGATCATCCGACTGATCTGGGAGATCAAGGTACTTAAAAAAGAAGAAGTACAGTACAGCCAAGTTAGAATAAGAAAAAATTAACTTAAAAGGATCACTATAAGAGCAACGCACCTATTTTGAGGCTTCAAAAACACACATCTAAACACTATCAAAATTAACACATCCACGAACGAAGCTTCAGCCTCCTCGAAGAAACCTCCAACAGCCCTACCTGAGGAAAAGAACGCCAAAATATTAAGAACATTTATAATGAAAATAAAATATTAATTAATTCGAGTAAAAAAAGTTGTTTATTAGAATAAAATAGTTAGATGCTAGGACATCCTTGCCATTTCGTTCGTTGCAATCCGTTACTGCACGCCGGGGTTTGTCTTGGTTGGGTCAGAGAGAGCATATATATGCCTCCTGATGAGAGACTAATAAGTTTCGAAACCGGTAGAGGTGCTTGCCGCACTCTCTTGAACTAGAATATAATGCGGTTGTAGTTTCGTGTTGCAACGAAATTGAAAATGGTTATTCATTTTTGAATAAAATAGTTAATTATTTAGAATACATTTAATATATTTTTAATAAACATGAATATTACAAGTGCCAGGAAAAATAGAACACTAAGTAGACAATCCCGTGAAATTATACACACAATGTTTTAAAGTTTACGTAGGATGAAGCAGAAGGAAATTTTACTGTGGAACAGGTATCAAATAAAAAACCGAAAAACTTTTGTAACCCGATTGACCTGACAACGTCGCATAGCGTTTGACCTTGGTGGTTTCAGATGTTTTTGTCGACTTATACGTATTTACGTTTGCCGTCCACTTTTTATGCCTTTTTCCTTTTTTTATTCTCTTTGCGAGCTATGCCATTACTCTTGGTCTTGTTTTGTGTTTATTTATATTACATATTGTTGCCAATATGCCAATCGCAAGATATGGTGGAATTTCAAAAGAATTTAATAATGAAAAAAGAGAACGAACCAATCGCCAAAATTAAAAACAAATGAAAGGATTTTGCACATCAACTGTCACAAAAGACCAAAACATACAAATAATTATCGATATTTTTAACGCTATAAACGATACAAAATTTCTCTTTTCAAAATGCTAATTCAATAACTACATAAAAAAATCATACCCGTTCTAATCGGCTTAATTCCAGTCCCTCCCTGTTTTTCAAACAGCCTGTTGATATCTACCTGTGCATGTGTTCACATAAACCCTATACACAATAAATATCTCACCGCCTTCATTTGACCTACTTTTTCAGAGAACATAAAGGGTCTACCTCTCTACATCTAAACAGCCCTTCCGCCTTTTGTCATCCTTCACTTTATTTAATTTGCGCACCTTTGTCCTATCCCTTTTTTCCCGTAAATAAAAAATTTAAGAATTTTGTTTTCCGGGAAACGTTTGTACGAATCAAACGATTGATTTAACATAAACGAATTGCTTAAAAGGGACATATAACAGATATTTTATTAGAATATTTGTTAGAATACAGAGACAAAGACATCAAGAGAACGGTAGAATAAATACTCTTGAGTGATGTCAATGAAAAACAATGGGACATAGAATTGAAATCTGTAATCTAACTTCTGATAACCTACAATATAGAATTCGTTTATTTTGCATCAAAAGAAATTTGTTGATGATGACTATCACAATAATTACAATCTGATCATACTAAGCAATTTTAATTTAACCTAAATTATGTACTACAAAATAATACATAATAGTCTCCCATTTTATACCGCTAACGCGGCTTTGGGAGTACAGCAGGGTAGTCTGCAAATCTAGGGCCTACGGTATACAAGAAAGGTAACAGAGCCAGTGCTACGCTTCAACCGCCTATAGGGCTTTTCATTCACTGTCATTTGTTTCGAGCTTCTGTCATATGTCGTATAATCCGTGTATATTAATATTATACACAGATTATACAATATATTGTTTTGTTTCGAGCTTCTGTCATATGTCGTATAATCCGTGTATATTAATATTATACACAGATTATACAATATATGACAGAAGCTCGGAACAAATGACAATCGATGAAAAGTCCTATTATGTAACGCAGGTGGGGGGGTCAAAAATCGCGTTACGTAATACTTGAACGCTCCCTACCCCTGGTTTTACCCAAGGCTGAGTCGACCAGGGGCCTATAGACATTTTTAGAACCCAACACCCAAGAAAAACAGTTGAACAGTTGAAAAGAAAAATAGTAGATTTAAGATAAAAACTAACTAGTAATAAAAACGTTTAGTGGAATTTATAATTTAGGATATTGAGTGAACAGTAAAAATTAAACAGCTTTATAACTGAAAAATCATACGAGAAAAGGATAAAAATACATTACTAAATAGATATTAAATAAAACAATAATTTTACTCTATTTAAGTTTTACAAAAATTCTAAATTGATTTCTTTTTGTTTCAGATTTGGACCCTTACAACAGCTACCTTCTACAGCAACACCAAGTCCAGCAGAGTCACCATATGCACCACCACACTCAGTCCCCCTTCACCACTCCCTCCCCGCCCTCTCCCCCCATCAGGCACTCAATACCAACCTCCGTAATCCAGGCAGCTACCAGTAGTATGTACGACGACCCTTATATGCTAGGATTTTCCCCAAGAAAGCTAAAAAAAGTAAAGAAACAAAAATTGGGTGAAACCGGAACGGTGAAGAGGAAGTCAAGGGAAGGATCTACAACGTACCTTTGGGAGTTCTTACTCAAGTTATTACAAGATAGAGAATACTGCCCTAGGTATATAAAATGGACGAATAGGGAAAAGGGCGTCTTCAAGTTAGTCGATTCCAAAGCTGTTTCAAGGTTGTGGGGTATGCACAAGAACAAACCTGATATGAATTACGAAACCATGGGTAGAGCCTTAAGATATTATTACCAGAGGGGCATTTTAGCTAAAGTAGATGGTCAGAGGCTAGTTTACCAATTTGTAGAGGTACCTAAGGATATAGTCGAAATAGACTGCACAGGTGCAGCGTAATCTGTTTTTTCTTCCTCAAAGAGTAAAACTCAACATCAGCCGGTGGTGAAAGCCGGTTGTGTCTCGAAAAAGTACAACAAATCACAAATTATTTATTTAGAAATATTCAATTTCTAGATTGTATATATTAGCTATGACTCAAAAGATAGTAACAACGAATTTTTGCAGTTTGTAGCATTCTTAAAGATCTCATAAAGAAGTCATTTTGTGGTAAAAGCAAAGACAAACTAGCGATCCGAAGAGAGAGAGAGAGCCGTAATCTTGCTATTTGATTTTTACAGTTGACTTTCCAACAGTAAAAGTACAAAGAGGTGCCACTATTAGTTACCGTGTAACTGCGAGTAAAGCACATAAGTATAGTAGAAACGGAATTCGGTCAGAATGCGTAAAAAAGTGGCGGTATCAATGTTTGGTATAAATCTACAAGAAATTCGAATAGCTGCTGTAACGACAAGCACTTGCCAGTATTTTAACATCCCATTAATCATTGTAAATTAGTCATTTTAGAACTTGCAGCAAAAACTTGCATACTAGTACAGTTAAAATAATTAGACGATAAACATTAAGCAAGAGAAATTAAACTTTTTTTTACTTCTAAGGACAAAAACATTATTTGGTTAAAACATCTCGTTTTTGTTGGTAATATATTAATTTTTCTGGACTAAATTACGGTTCTGTTGATAACAATGTTGCCAGACTGAATTTTGTTATGTTCGGTTTAAATTTTCTAGCCGATTTCTGAGTCTACTATACGCTTTGTTCGGGTTTCTTGAGTCTGAGACATTATGTCTGCGTTTCCATTGAGGTTTATTGGGAATAACTTAAGAACTGTTTTGGGATTATCCGTTTCTGTAGGTACTTTATACATTTATTTTTTGGTTACTAAACTCTAAAACAATATTACAAACATTTGTGAAGAAGAAAAGAAAAATAGTATTTAGGCTATAGTTAAGTAGGAAGGTATATTATTGTAGTATGTTGTAATTTTATTATGTTCGGGTTTTAAGATAATATTTATAATTGCGATAACCCTAGAACAGTTCCAAAATTATATGAATGATCCATTTAAAAAATACCATTAAAGGAAACCCAAATAAAGCTATTATATTATGTTGGTCATTAAGTCCTTGATCTGATTAGGTAGTAGATACCTACAACATGTTTGGCAAAAATTATTCTTCATTCATCAAAATAATCTCTTTTAGCGACGATACAAATCATTAAAACAGTTTCCTAATGTTTCGATGCCACCATTGTAAAACGATTTATCTTTTCCTTAAAAATAGGCTTCAGTTTCGCGATTAATTACTTTCAGTTTCGCTACCACGTAGCATTTTTTTAGATCCGAAAAAAGGTGGCAATCGCTAGGAGTCAGATCTGGACTACAGGGAGGGTGCGGAAGCAATTTAAAGCTCAATTCGTGCATTTTTACCATTTTTTCATCGACTGTGTGTACAAACGACCATATTTTCGTTTGAAGGTTAGGACTACCGAAATGTCATAATAATATGGAAAATTCATTAGAGTCGCAATCTCATGGTTAGGTACGGGACTTATTGACCGACGTAATACATCTTTAAAAATACCTCATTTTTGTTCATTTTTTTGAAAAATGAATAAGCACTGCCAAAATGGCAACAAAAGATTATGGTTCCGCTCAAATATGGATATTTAGATATTGATGTAAATTTAGATAAAAATCGACTAATAAATCTGTATCCTTAGGTGACCTGAAAGATGGAAAGGTTGTGATTTGAAAAAGAACATTGTAAACATGTTGTAGAATTAAAAAAATGTACCGTACACCACTATTTCATACAGTTACAATAAATTTAAGCATTTATCCGAACGTTTGGACCAATTTAAGACAATTTCTGGCATTTGAACAGCACATTGTTAATCAGTTATACCTCTATGTTTGTTGTCCCAATAAGTGTCCTGTGGTTTGCCATATTACAAGTTCTTCCTGTTTTATTTGATTTAGACACAGTTTAATGCTACAGAATCGGTTAATTCACCCTCGAATTTTGACGGTTCCAATTTTGCAATCCACTCCTGAGACAAAATTTTGAATGCGACCGATAACGACCAATCACGGCAACCGTAAGCTGCCGTTAGCTGTCATTCATCTGTGCGAAGGACCAAAATTTATGGAACAAAAAACAAAGGATTTTCGCGGAGTGACCTTACTGATTCTTTAGCATTGCACTGTGGTTTAGATAAGCAAGCAACAAATGTTCAAAAGTAACCTGCATTTAAAGTGCTTTTCACAGAACAGTTGTACAAAGAAATAATCTGTTGGTTAGCCGTTGAAGATTGTTTAAGATGGTTGATCTGTAAATACAAAGTTTATAAGAACTTTTAACAAATAAAATGTATCACTGTTGATTTTGTATAGTATGGAATAGTGACAATTTTGTTATATAAGATTTTTTATAAAAGTATATACCTAAAATGTTAAGTAAAAATATCAATTATAATAGTAATAATATTAAAGTTAGTCGGATTTGTGAGATTTGTGATAAGAGTAGGTTTTTGGGGGAAGTCTTTTTCCAAATTTTTGTTACCCACGATGGAGATACCTATATTTTAATGCCATTCGCAGGAATGATATTAAATTTATGCGTCTTCCATCGTATATATTTTAATTATAAAGGAAGGTGCTTTAAAATGGATTAGAAAAGACTGCGAGGTGCCTAGTGATTGACAGAAAAACAAATGAATGTCAATGTGTAGCTCTCTTTTTGTTTTTCTTTGATTGAAGAGTGGCAAATCTTTTGGCTTTGATCTCAGTTTGTACACAATAAATCATGGTCGATTTTTGAATAGAGAAAAGTGATATAGATCAAAAGGAATACAAGATGGGTCACTACTGTTGTATTTTTTTATCAAATAAATTCAAAGTATCATTGATTACAATATATTTGATACAAAAGAAGAAAATATATAAATAATTGTTAATAGTTCAATATACTCGATATTAGTGGCTCTTTTTGTAGATAGGTAATTTTATAAATTATAAAGAGAACAAAAAAAATTGTAAATAGAAATATGTTGATTCGTACTTATGTTAAATTCAATTTTGGGTCATTTAACTTTTTGAAAAATAAAGTAAGTTAGTAAGTGTACATTCTGTATAGTATTTATTTAATAATTTCGAAATATCACATATAATTTTTGTAAATTGTTTGTAACTTTCTGTGATTTTTATAATTTTAGTTGTTTTTTTTTCTAAATTTGTTGTTAAACGTATGTACCTAAATGATAATGTGTCTTGAAATCTACAGCTCAGTGCAAATCAGGACGAGATATATGAAATAATTATTAAACATGTAGAATTAGCTCTAAAATATTAAAACCTAACCCAGGATTTGTCTCAGCGGAAATTTGTACTATACTATTAAGATAATTGAAATGTGTAGAAAAACAGTTGTATGTGTTAATGTGTAAAAATATGCACAACAAACGTAGTGTGCGCTTTCAAATCTGACAAGCAATTTGGTAAAATCCTTAGACGATACGAAAAAAGTCTACCTCCTTACTCTAGGACTTAAAGAGTGTTGAATTCTCTTCGATAATTGCATTGCCAGTTGACAGATGTCAGTATAAGACATATATTGATCATAGAGGTATATATTGACATAGAGGGAGCCTACCTTCCGCGCTTCCTGACGACAAGATCTCAGGGGACTGGTTTGCTGCATCTCCTTCTAACACATTGTATCGAGAATTTATAATGACATTCAGTGTGAATATAGGCACGGAAGAGGAGGACAACTGTATACTACATTCGCTCTCGCGAGATTTTTTTTGAGACATTCGGAATAGGAAACGTACAACACAAAAATTCCTACCTCACACTATTAACTGCTAAAATCAACTCAAATCAACTTAATCTTTCATTAAAAAAAGAAGAATTATTAGAAATAGTGGGAGTGTCTACTAATCTCATAAAATTTTGTGAAGTTTATTTCTACAAAATATTTTTATTTTGTACAATAAATAATTTTCTCATTGCTATCAATACATTATAATGGTTTAGATAAATAAATATTGATTGGCGTAAGGTTTATGTTATTTTTATGTCTGTTTACTATTAATAATATTGGATATGAGCAGGTGCGTTGGTTTTGTAGTAATTTCCAGTCACTTCTGACAACTGAATTTTTCAAAAAAGAAATTACTAACGTCAGTGTCAAAAAAAATCTCGCGAGAGCGAATGTAGTATAGCAGCTTTACTATGCGTAAGAGTGAAACAGCACTAATCCAAATAAAAAAGATGGTGTCGTCACTTCGCTCTGAATGACACTCTCTCTATGCTAATATTTAACTCTATGATATTGATCTTTATGAACATAGCTAAATATTTTTCATAAAACCATATAAAATATTTTGCATTGACAGTTGACAGATGTTATTATAAGACATAAAACTTGACCTTCATGTTCTGCAGCTACCTATATTCCATAAAAGCCAAATTTTTCATAACTGCATAATAAGTTTACTTATCGAGCTTATCAATTTTAGTTAAATTCCATTCAGTTCTACTTATATAATAATCAAAACTATAGTAGGTTTGTTCATTAACGAGTTAATACATTTTATTATTTTTCTCTTCGAATTTTTCTTCTTTTCGTCAACTACTATGTACTTATAATTCAATCATATTATCTACTGCAATAGCTTTTTTACATTCAATATACAATACGCGTTTTTATTTCGTAGCTATGATCTCAGATACCTATCCTTATCTAATATTACCACATTACAGCCCAAATAGTAGGTATATGACACATAAAAAGTATAGGGCTTTTCATCGATTGTCATTTGTTTCGAGGTTCTGTCATATGTAGTATAATCTGTGTAATATTAATATACACGGATTATACGACACATGACAGAAGCTCGAAACTAATAACTGTGAATGAAAAGCCCTATTATCACTGTCTGCCAACTGTCATTCGTCTGTCAATAGGGCTTTTCAACGATTCTCATTTGTTTCGAGCATCTGTCATATGTCGTATAATCCGTGTATAATATTAATATACACAGATTATACAACGTATGACAGAAGCTCGAAACAAATGACTGTTGTTGAAAAGCCCTATACAAAAGTGTTATCAGGATGTTAGAAATTGTTGTAACAATTATTTAAAATGTTGTTAGATTTGAAGCGGTACAAGATTTGTTGACTAATCGTCCAAATAACATGTGATATGTTTGCATGGTTGTTAATTGTCACCATTTAGCAAATATATAGAAACACGTTAAATAACTGAATGTTTATAATTTTGAATGTGTACTTGATTTATTGTTGTTCACAAAATCCTGTTCATAGGCATAGCTAGAACGAAAACCCAAATCATTTCAAATGTTCCACTTGTGGAAAGGCCAACAACAGAGTTTTATCTAACTACGCCTATTCTTTACTTATCTGATTTGCTGGATATACATCACTAACGAATATATCTTATATAATTTTACATCAAATAAATGAAAAAACTATGTAATTTTTGGTGATATTGCAATAGAAATGTTTGTTTTGTATATATAGATAATTTTTATTCTAGCTGAAAAAATACCTACCTTTAGATAAGAATTTTATTGATTTTAAAATACAATATTGTATAGTTTTTATTTAGTTTAAGACAAGGTACTTCTTTATATATAGTTTATTGTAATATTTTGTCTCTACGAAAATATAATATTGTCAAAAATATATTGTTTTATTTCCTCAATCATTTCCTTTAAATATAAAAGATATGCATACATGCATAGTATATTTTTATATACCTAAGATTAAAAAAAAGTATAACGCAAATAATATTAAAATAATGTAACAAAACAATTTTCGAAAAATCAATAATTTCTTAGATGGAAATAACTGTTTCAAAAATAACAAAACCAATGCCAAAAAATGATAACGGAAATAACTATTATAAAAGTATTACTTCTTATATAAAAAAGAACATCTATTTTCTACAAATTTCAATTCTCAACATACCAATACCAATTATAGGGATAATTTTTTGGAATGTCTAATTTTATGACAAAAAATAAATTTTGTATTAGGTTTGTTCGTAGAACGATCAGCAACCGTTGCCAACCATCAGACGCATGCGCGTTCGTAGTCTACGAACGCTAACTGTTACCTGCGCAACGCTAACTGTTCACTGCGCATGCGTCTGATGGTTGGCAACGGTTGCTGATCGATTGGATCGTACTACGAACAAACCTATAGGGCTTTTCATTCACAGTCATTTGTTTCGAGCTTCTGTCATGTGTCACATAATATTAATATATCTACGACATACGTTATTGGAATATACAATAATACAAACCAAAGACGTATGACGTAGATATCTTAATATTATGTGACACATGACAGAAGCTCGAAACAAATGACAATCGATGAAAAGCCCTATTAATACATACTTTACAAAATGAGAGTTAAAATTTGGGCGAGAGCGTTTATGACAGTCTAAATTTTGGCGAATTCGTCATTCGAACTCGAGAACTTCAAGTTAAAGAAATTCAATCAAAACTTACTATGTACTATGGTTTGTTTTTAAACCAGGAGCAGTAAACTAAAAAGACAGATTCACACCAAATACATCTTCTTTTTTGGTTGATCATATCGGCCTATAAATAACAACTGTTATTTATATAAAAGTAGACTAAAAATCTAAAAATTAAAGGAATACATACCTTAAGGCTGTATGACACTATACATTTTCTTGTATCATTTCTAATATCGTTTCTGATATGTCAAAAAAATGCATAGTGTCATACACAGATACAAGAAACGATATCAGAAACGATACAAGAATTTGTGTCAGGCACAGATTATTGTACAAGAACTGCGCCAATTTCTGCGCAAAGAGCAAAAACGTAAAACCTGCTGGTAAAACATCTAAAATGTCATAATTACTTACTCATAATGGCGGCTGAAATGAAAATGGGATAATGTATTGATGAATTTATTTGTGTTTTTGTACATATTATTTATAAATCTTTTATTGATACTTAATATACCGTTTGGTATGGACTACTGTTCTACTAATAACCATATATTTAGCTCCTAGTAAAGTTCAAACTATAAATTTAGGTTTCATGGTGCATAATTTTTTAATAGACGAAAATACAATAGTTCCTAATTTGGATCAAACTGAAGATAATTCTAATGCAAATATTTTAGCACAAATATCAAAACAAAATAAAAACACAAATAATCAACCTCAGTCAACGTAAAATTCTGGTTAACATTAAAATGTTAATTATATAAAAGTTTATAAATTTTATAAAATATTTAAAATCAGCTGTGTCTGTAGATGCAGTACTACCATAACGTGACACAGGGTGACAAACAAAATTTCGACCAATCACGTGCCGAATTTCATACAATTTTCGATACAAGAACTTGCATAGTGTCATACAGGGCACAAATGTACGTACAAGAAATGATACAAGAAAATGTATACAAGAAACGATATCAGAAACGATATTAGAAATGGTACAAGAAAATGCATAGTGTCATACAGCCTTTAGAATCTTAAAAAACACAAAAAATCGCTGATATAACTTAATTAACCTAAATATTTGATTAACCTATGAAATGCCAGTAGTGTCAAAATTTCATAACTGTCATTAGTGTCAAAATTTCATAACAGTGGAGTAAACTTGCCTGAGGTTGGACCAATTACAAATAAGCATTACAGCGCGGTAAATTTGAATTACTCCTCTTGGTTTAAAAACAGACCATACAGAATAGTAACGTATTACTTGTTGCATAATTATAAGGGGATATAAATAGGTAGGTTTAAATTTTCAGAAAGCATTCCTCAAAAATTTGCTAAATTAAAAAGGAAATAATAAAAGGCAAAATGTCAGGTTTGGCTGTAAGTTTTTTGAAGAGTAATGTTTATGCACATTTGCTACCATAGTTTGCATATTATTTTACAAGATTTTATATGGAATATTCACTTCATAATTTTAATAATTATTCTGCCATCTATTCCTCAATGACTACACTAGTTGCGTAATTGTTTAGACATTACTCGCTAGATGTCAATTCGAGTTGGTGTATGACTGGTTGTATAATAATCATTTAAAATTTTGATTTTATAAAAATTCCATTACGCATTCGCCAAAATTTAGACTGTCAAAAACGCTCTCACCAAAATTTTAACTGTCATTTTTGTAAATTTATCATAAAATTGGAAAATGATTGGAAAGTTTAAATGTGGTATACTCGGTTCGGTGGTCCCAGTCCCAATTGTCGAGTAAAATTAATTACTTTTTTGCGACTTGTGACGGTGAAATTCTAGGCGACATGTGATTAAAAAAACTGAAAAGATTAAAACAAAAGTTTGAAATTTTATAGCCGTTTATAGATTAGTATGTATTTACAAATCGTCGGCATCATATGAAAATTCCGTAAGTACCAAAATGTAAATTTTATAGGAGGTGAAAAAACAGTTTTTATCTTAGAGTAGGCAATTATAATAATAATTGTAGTTTTTTTGGAATCATGTTAGTTTTGAAACATAATTTCAGGAATGTTAAAAGAAATATCTTTTACTTTTAGTTTGGATAATTTAATGGACAGACAAAAATCACACAAAAATTGAATGTGGACTTACGCAAATTTTATTTAAAAAGAAAACTATTATTTTATTAAAAATTTTATATTAGTCGCTAAAAAAAGAGGCTAATAACAAAATGATAGACATTTATAAATCTATATTAACTAAAAATAAAAATTACGCACAAAAATAAAGCTTAACCATGTTCAAGGCTATCATAGAAGAAAGGATCGTAATCTGATTCCATGGTACTTTTTAGGGATTGAAGATGTTCAAATTTCTCCCGTTTAATTTTTAATTTACCTTGGTAAAGTTTTGGCAATTTTTTCATGGGAACAATAATTGAGCATGTCTTATCGAATCTGACGGGAAGGATCTGAAACTCATCAGAATGCTTAATCTCATATTCTATGGATCCGTCTGAATTGTATTTTAATGCTCTAATATTTTGCACTGTAGGATCATCAGTTTTACGTCCAGGACGAATTGAATTGACCAAGTTGATTTTAGAAAAATCTTTAAAATAAGCAATCTTTAAATATTGTACATCATAAGGTCTTGGGTTTTTTATCAAATTAACATAGTCGGCTCATAGAGCAAATCAAATTAACATAGAGCATTTTCTTCGACTCTCCCCTTCAGATTTTTGGTTTCTGGCTCTTTTGATACTTGAGCCAGCGGCGCTGTTCCACTGACAAATACGTTTTTTTCTTCCCATGTAAAGCTCCAGAATTTTTGAAATGTCTTTCTTCTTCGCTTAAACTATAACATTTGAAAGTGATTTTTTTCGACGTTCTTTCTTCACACGAACACCTTATTTATAATTTCCTTTCATGTTTCTGATACACTCTTTTTTAAACTTTTTATTGCATCGGATAAATAATCTGAATTTAAAGAAAAATTGCTAACGTCGCTTAAAACAACAACTTTGGGCTCGGATTTTCCACGGCGTTTATTGGCATCATAATAACCGTTAGCTTGTTTTTATGTTGGCTCGAGGAAGCACCATCTTTATCTTCACTTGTAAGTGTCACTTTGCTTAGTATTTTAAAGCTTCTTGAACTCTCATTCATTCTGACAAAAAAGTTAAGTCTGATTTATATATGTATTTCACGAATATATTATACGAATTTCACGCGTGAATTAAATGCACGGGTTTCAAATAAACACCCTGGTACTGGGTACATGGAAATCAGCCCAAAACATAGGACCTTTGGCTTTGTGCATAACTTGTCCTATGATATTGAAATTGAATGATCTGGAGGTGAAATATAAAAAAGGAACAAAAATGCGTCAGTACACTCGTAATTTGTTCTGTTGTCCTTTATTTTATTTATAAAATCACAACACGTGCATGAAACCAACAAAGCAAATTTTAATATGAAACTTGCGTAACTCTATTTGCAATGAAAACTGAAAATTGCTTAAGTCCCATGCCTAATTTTAAAGAGAATTTAACAAAAAAACACACCCGTATGGACTTTTTACCTTACTTACCTGAACTATTTGACAGCTAATTACAATAATTATTATTGTTTCACTAAAAAATCTTGTTTTAATAACTGGATGCAATAAATGCAATACCTAACTGGATGCACGTTATTAAATCACGTTCACAGTGTAGAATGTGCGGACTTACGCAAAATTCACGTTGCTTCAGATAACGTCGGATGTAGGCCACATTCAAATCCATATGTTGTGGCACCATCTAGTAAGTAATAGATAAAATATTTTGTAATGTTATGCAGTTCGAACTGTTTAACAAGATGGCATTAAAATACGGATTCTCTTAAAAAGTGGACTTAAGCAATTTTCACATGAGGCCGACGAAATGGAAAGTTTAAAAAAAAGTAATGAATAGACACTCCCATTATTATTTATGATTATTTTCTTTTTCAATGAAAAAAGTGACGATGAGGAGTTTTTGAAATAAGCGAACTTCTTTTCATGAGCATTTTTCAGTGCGTCACAAATGATAGAAAAAAAGGTAAGTCCGTGATAATATACATTTTAGTGATATGACATTTTAGTTAAATCTGACAGTTGTCATATTTTATTTGCAATTTGGCATAAATACAAATCAATTGTGTTTATTGCATTTATAAAATGGTATTTTCTTTGATTTGTATAGTCTTTTAAATTGTTCAGATTATATTCGTAGATATATTATATAATTCGCAAATTATGATTATAGCGCCATCTATTAACAACTAGAATAAATGTTATAAATGTCACCGTCTAAATGTAATCACAGACGTGCGTTTTTTTCTGTCACATACAATTTAATGCGTTAGAAAGAAATCGAAAAACTGTGACGCACTGAAAGATCCTCATGAGAAAAAGCATACCTATATGAACATTGCGTTTAAAAATTCAATTATTCAACTACAATACTTCTGTACCTATACTTATTCGCAGTGGCGGATCTAGATATTTACCTTAGGAGGGGAAATTTGCCATAGGGGGACTTCCAATGAAAGATTAATCAAAAGACACAAAAAAGATAATCCCAAACCACATATATAATAATAAATGGTATAAATAATAACTTATGCATTAAGTTCCCTTAATTTTCCTCACTAGCGTGTTTATTGGATTGAATTTGTGTGTTTGTGGCTTTGTGAAGTTTCATGTCAGCGAAAATATTTTTATGTTTCAACAATTTGTTTTATTTTGGTCCTTGTTAGGGGGGGGGGCAATTTCCCTCCCCGTAGATCCGCCACTGCTTATTCGTTTTATACCTACTCTTTTCTGGCGTGTTCAACAATTATTTTTATTAATTTCCTACATTTTTATACTCTTTACTTTTACACTTTTTTTACGTAGGTACCTACACGTTTTTTATTGTTTATACGATTAATCAAGAAAAAAGCAATTAACCAGTGGCTACAGTTCATCAAAAATGACGCTTTAATATTTTTTTCTCGAGAATTTACGATTTTAAGATTTATCAAAAAACAGCAGAAAATCAAAGGCTAGAGTCCATGAAAAAATTATGGGATAAAATTTTTTGTTGAAAATCCACGTTTTTTAGTGTTTATAATTTATATGATTAATCAAGGAAAAACCAATTAATATAACCAGAGGCTACAATTCATCAAAAATGACGCTTTAACATTTTTTATGGAGAATTTACCAGTTTTAATGTTTTTAAGATCTATCAAAAATACATCAGAAAATCAAAGGCTATAGTTATAGTCCATGAAAAAATTATGAATTAAAATTTTTTGTTGAAAATCTACTAGTTTTACTGTTATACGATTAGTCGATTAACCAAGGAAAAACCAATTAACCAGAGGCTACAGTTCATCAAAAATAACGATTTAACATTTACTACATTCGAGAATTTACAATTTTTAATGTTTTTAAGATTTATCAAAAATACAGCAAAAAAACAGGCTTATATAGCCCATGAAAAAATTACGGTATAAAATTTTTTGTTAAAAACCTACGTTTTTTACAGTATATACCATTAATCAAGGGAAAACCAATTAACCAGAGGCTATCTACAGTTCATCAAAAATGACGCTTTAATATTTTTATCAAGAATTTACCATTTTTAATGTTTTCAAGATTTATCAAAAATACTGTAGAAAGAATATTATAGCCCATGAAAAAATTATGGGATAAATTTTTTTTAAAACCTACGTTTTTTACAGGTTATACGATTAATCAAGGGAAAACCAATTAACCAGAGGCTGCAGTTCATCAAAAATGACGCTTTAACATTTTTTATCGCGAATTTGCCATTTTTAATGTTTCTAAGATTTATCAAAAATACTGCAGAAAATCAAAGGCATGAAAAAATTATGGGATAAAATTATTTGTTAAAAACCTACGTTTTTTACAGGTTATACTGTTATACCGTTGATTGATAAATATTTATCAGTCAACGTTTATACGATTAATCAAGGGAAAACCAATTAACCAGAGGCTACAGTTCATCAAAGCGAATTTGCCATTTTTCATGTTTTTAAGATTTATCAAAAATACTGCAGAAAATCAAGGCTATAGCCCGTGAAAAATTATGGGATAAAATTATTTGTTAAAAACCTACGTTTTTTAGAGGTTATACGATTAATCAAGGGAAAACCAATTAACCAGAGGCTACAATTCATTGAAAATGACGCTTAAACATTTTTATCACCAATTTGCCATTTTTCATGCTTATAGGTTTATCAAAAATACTGCAGAAAATCAAAGGGCCCATGAAAAAATTATGGGATAAAATTTTTTGTTAAAAAACAAATTTTTTTACTGTTTGTACCATTAATCAAGGGAAAACCAATTAACCAGAGGCTACACTTCATCAAAAATAACATTTTTTATCACGCATTTGCCATTATTTCTAAGATTTAACAATACAACAGAAAATCAAAGGCAACTGATTCAGTTGCCATTAAATTGTTGTAATGTAACCAACTCAATTTACATCCCACTTGTTGGGAAGGTCCATACCTTACCTAAGGGCATTATTCGCATTATTCTGTTTAATCTATATCCATCCTACAGAGATTTAATTAAGTATGCACCTTTAAAGCCGATGCCGCACTGCAGGATGCTAGATGGTCGCTTGGAGGGTGGATCCTGGACGCAGTGAAGAGTGAAATGAAGTCAGTCTCCAACTTACTCCTGAAGAATCGTTTGTTTCATTTGTTACGTTTTATTTGGTTTGTTTTTTAGCATATCGTCCTATTGGAGGTAAAACTCACTAACTACACTTTTCAGAAAGTGGAGAAAAATCGACTTAAAGGTACAAATTGTTTTTTAAATTTACCTGACTTGAATACTGGATTTTTTTCAATGCAACTGCAAAGAATAAATAAAACAGATATTTTAAGCCATGTTTCGTCACATAATAGTGGGTCTACTGGGTGCCAAATTGACATTTTATATACAGAAGTGATGTAACGAATATTCGTATTCGCATTCGCGAATATCCGCATCTTTTTGCATATTCGCATTCGCAAAATTTGTGTGAATGTTTTGGGAATATGAATATCAGAGAAAAAATAATTTGAAAATAACGTTAGATTAATAAAATCAAAATCTATTCTCTTTCTCATCTTTTTTTTTATTAAAAAAAGGTAACTTAACCTCGAATATAATCAGACTATCAGGCTTCCCGCTGTTTTATTATTTGGTATAATGTAAGAAAGCTTAAGATTCAGATTGATTTACACTAAATATCAATTAACTTCTCATTATAAATTTAGAAAACATTTCAAAAATAGAAACAATTTAAAAAAAAGAATGTGTGTACTTTGTACGCACGTAAGAAGTTATACTTCTATTATATGATTTCAACGAAATCAATATACATACTTTAAACAGTTTCTCTACTACTTTCCAAAAATTTTTATTAAAACAATACCAAAAATTAAAAAAATAAAAGAATAAAACACACACAAACACATTGAAAAATGCCACAAATGATTTCTGAACAATAATTGTTGCCAAAATTTTTAATTAAATACGTATTTTCTGAAAAAAAATTATATAATAATATACTTACAATCATAAAATCTATAAAAAAATGATATAACTTGCATTGGGCTTGAACTTCCCGTGTATCCCGCCGTACGAGAGTCAAAGCGATTTCAAACTGCACCACCTTCGCGTATACGTCATGTGGGAATATACACAAACTGAACAACTTTTTGACATTTTGTTTATATGAATTTTTATTAGTTTGATTGTTGTCGAATTAAAATACAACAATATATATAGAGTAAGAAAACGATACATTAGATGAAAATTTGTAAAAAGTTTGTTCGTTATCAGATTATGTAAATTAAAGCATTGCCTACTAGGGGTATAGCATAGCAAGTACTAGGTAAGTAGATACATTATTTTTTTACATTTTCCAAATAGGTATGAAGATAATTTTTTATTGGAATACAACTGAAACATTTAGAATTACGTACCTGTGGCTTTTCAAACTATTTAAAAAGTCACTATAATTATAAATTTGATTTTATTTCTGTCCTCACAACAATAAAAACTAATATATTATACAACATTTTTGTTTACCGATAACCTCCATATTGAACAATTATTGACAGATCATTTCAACACCCAATCAGAGCCCGTATAAAGACTAATACCAAACTGTCAGTGTGCGTATGCGCGCAGATCAATATAAATTCACCCTCAATCTCCATCGCGCCTAAAGAAGTATAACTTCAAAAACTGAACATTCGCTAATGTCGTTATTAGATATTCGCATTCGTATTCGCGAATGTTCAAAAAACGACATTCGTTACATCACTTATATACAGCACTTATTACGCTTTCCTCCATAGCCAGGCTACCCGGGTGGATTATCAAACACGACTGATTTGGGTGGATAGACGCCTGGCGAACCACCGGATGGTTAGATGGTAGTGGGAAGCCACTGCGACTACCGTTGTTTTGTTATTCGTGATATAAGTAGCTGGATGGTCGCCAGGCAGGTATCTACCATCCTACCAAATTCCTGCAGTGCGGCATCGGCCTGAGAGCAAACAGTAGCGATCAACAGGTAGCAACAAACGCGTTCCAAGATTGCGGCTCTAATTTTGAATATTTTGTCGAGATATTTGGCACACATATTCGTAATATAATAAAGAATAGCGGTACAGAGTCCAATTTCAGAAATATGTTAGTATGTGGAAATTACTCATAACTAAATAAAATATTGAAAAAAGGAGCCTGTACCGCCATTAAAAAGAACAAAAAAATACACTTTCTTCAAATAAACTTTTTTATCACGTGCCTAGATTTTGTCACATTGGAACTACTAAAAATCGATTTTTTTATAAGAAATCGAACGTCACTGTCAGTGTCGAATTACGGACGCACTGTTGTCTCACTTTTGAAAGTTTGCAGAACTTTCGCAATCTTGGACCGCGTTTGTTGCTACGGTGTGCTCTTATAATATAACTATATAATATTTAAAGGGCTTTTACCGTAGTATTTCTTTGGTGGCTCAGCTGGCACCAACCTGTTTTAACACTGATGATGATTTTTAGTAAAAATCGAAAACGTTCTGTGATGTAGCCCTTAAAGGGATTTTTAATAAAAATTTTATACCTTTTACAATTTTTGTGATTGATGGTATACAGCAAACTACTGGAAAATTTTTCTTTTCCTTGTGGATTTTTTAAAATCCTGTTTTCAGGTTTTTTTTCTCTACTGGCCTAATATATTGACAAAAATCGGTGAAAGCACACAGCCCTACGTTACTCCTCGCATGGTCTCACCTCTCACCTGATCGGCCAACTTGAACACGTCGGTTCCAACACAAATTCCTGTTCAAATGTCATCCTTTTATATAGTATTTCCTCCTTGTACAACGGCGATAATCTTCTGGTATTGACAATGATCAGTTTATGTACTTATTTTTTTATTTTTGAGTTTCCAACATTATTAGCTTGTTCTGACAAGAGATCTATATTAGTCATCATCATCATTCTCTTTGCCTTATCCCTATGCGGGGTCGGCTTCCCTAATTGCATTTCTCCACACAATTCTATCCTGGGTCATATCAATATTAATCCCCTTTACCAACATGTCCTGCCTAATATTCTCCCCCCACGTCTTCTTTGGTCTTCCTCTCCTACTCCTTCCAGGAATCTGCACTTCAGCTACTCTTCGTATTGGATGTTGAACATGACCAAACCATCTCAACCTATGCTCTCTCATTTTGGCATCAATTGGTGCCACACCTAGACTCCCCACCCTAATATACTCATTTTTAATTTTATCCTTTCTTGTCACTCCACTCATCCATCTAAGCATTCTCATCTCCGCCACATGCATTAGTTGTTCCTCTTTCTTTTTCACTGCCCAACATTCAGTTCCGTACATCATAGCCGGTCTTATGGTTGTTTTATAGAATTTTCCTTTCAGCTTCATTGGAACTTTTCTGTCACACAAGACACCACTCGCTTCCTTCCACTTCATCCATCCACACCCAATTCTAGTGCATGTATCTCCATTACTCTGTAATACCGATCCCAGGTACTTAAAACTATTGCTTTTTACAATCAGTTCACCATCCAAAGATACCATTTTATTTGTAGTAACTCCATCTTTAAATGAACATTCCAAATACTCTTGTCTTTGTCCTACTAAGCTTTAAACCTTTTTCCTCCAGAGCTCGTGTCCACTGTTCCAGTTTTTGTTTTAAGTCTCTTTCACTATTTGCTACTAACACATCATCAGCATACATTAAGCACCATGGAATGTTACCCTGTTATCTGGTCCAAAACTAATGAGAATAAATACGGACTAAGCACCGAGCCTTGGTGCAATCCTACTTTCACATGAAATTTATTGGTCTCTCCCACACCTGTCCTAACACTAGTCCTTACTCCCTCATAATCTTTACATATGCACCAGGGACTCCTCTCTTATTGAGTGTCCACCACAGAATCTCTCGAGGAACTCTATCATATCGATGGCTTAGTGTGAAAACCTCGTACCTCATTTTTTTTTCGAAAATGACATTTTGGTAGTTTTAGTTTGAAAACCAGCCCTGGCAGCTAAGGCCATTCAAATGAAGAGAAGAAGTTTGAAAACCTTGTATCTCACGATTTACAACTGTTAGAAAAAATCCAAATACACTAGACTATTTTCTACAGCCGAAAAAAGAAACCACGTATATGCTCTCTTGATTTAGTGTGAATACCACGTATATTTATAACCAAAACTTTGGTACTTACTTTGGAGTATTTGTTTGAGAGAATCGACTTGGAGAAATGTTTTTTGTAAACAGTGAAAGGTAGTCCTGCATACAGAAGCATTTTATGAACCTTAAATCAAAAGATTTGTACTGTATCAACCTAGTATTTGAAGGTGTGCAATAAGCTATGAAAAATGAAAACCTCGTAAATAATAATAAACACAACCTCATTTAAGATGAAAAACACGTATATCAAGATATACGAGGTTATCATAGTTACTTGGCCAAAGGCTCTATATACTGCAAGGATATTTACGTGTTTTTCATAGTTAATATTTGTATTTACAATTTAATAGCAACATTTAACACTTTTAGCTCTAGGCCAATATCAGATATTTGTCTCAATATGCCCGAATTAAAATTATGTAACGGTAATTTTTGTTTTTAGGTTATATTATGCAGAAAATCAGTTTTTTGCCTCTCCTGTAAAATTGTAATTTAATGAGATACGAGGTTTTCACACTAAGCCATCGATATATGCTTTCTCAAGATCAATGAATACCATAAAAGCGTTTGTTTCTTTACTCCTGTATTTTTCCATCAACTGCCTTATAATGAAAATTGCGTCTGTTGTTGATCTGCCCTGCATAAAGCCAAATTGATTCTCTGATATATCGATCTCTTCACGTATCCGTCTATCAATTACTCTCTCCCATATTTTCATGGTGTGGCTAAGCAGTTTTATAGCCCTGTAGTTTGTACATTGTTGTATGTCTCCCTTGATTTTGTAGACAGGTACTAGTATACATACTGCCTCTCCATTCGTCTGGCATTTGTCCAACTTCCATAATTCTATTAAATAAACCTGCTAGCCACCTTGTTCCTGTCTCTCCCAATGCTTTCCATACTTCCCCAGGAATATCATCTGGTCCTACCGCTTTTCCTTTCTTTATTTTTTGAAGCGCTTGAGCCACTTCCTCGTTTGTTATTTTGGTGACCATTGCTGCTACTGTCTCCGTTGGCTCCACAGGCTGTCTGTCAAATTCTTCATTTAATAAGCTGTCAAAGTACTTTCTCCATCTCTTTTTGACATCCTTTTGACAAGAAATCTATATTATTATCTACACTAATTTTGTCAGTCAATTCAAGACCATTGAAAGGACACTTTCAACCATGTAACATGAACCACCACATATTTAGGAATGATTGAGGAAGAGAAAGTAAAAATTGAATAAAAAAAATCACTATTTATATATACAAAATTACATTAAATAAAAAAATCACATTCACAAGTACATAACTTAAAAACTACATTCTAGAACGCGTAACGTGTTCTAATATCTTCTAGCTTCTTAGATACCTCAGCTGGGGTTCTATCCAATTCTGAAGCTACGAACTTTTGTTTTGTAGGTTCCATAGAGTTATACTGTTCACACATGTCTCCGTCTATGACGTTCTGTAACAAAAATAAGTAACATGAATGCATATGAAGTTTAAGGCTACCGGAAACATTGTATAGAAAATAATTTCAGTAAAAAAAATTATAATCATTGCTGTCATAAGTCTAGCATGTGAAAGAATGTTTCATCATTTTAAATATATCCATGGTAATATTACTCATCAATATTTAATAACCTTTTAACACTAGAAACTTTTAACATAAAATTCAGAATGAGAGTTTTTTTGTATCAACGAAGAATTGTTACAAAAGGAAGCAACCGAATGGACACCCAAACAAACATTAATCAACATTTATACAGATAGCCAAAAGGCTACAAAAAAGGAAAAGCATCAGAAAGAAAATACAAAGAAAAAAATATAGCAGTAAATAAAACAAGCCAGGAAATATAAAATAAATTACGTAAATGGTATGGTAAAAACGTTAGAAAGAGATGCACAAGAAAACGACTTAGAGCACAATATATCATCATAATGAAAGACGACAGGGCAAATACTAAAAAGTAGCGAACAAATAAACAAGGAAATATAATTAAAGCAGAACATGAAATAAAACAAAGATGGAAAGAACATTTTGAAGAAAATGAAATATAGGAGTTAAACATTAGCACAGATGAAATTACGAAAAGAAATACAAAACACACTGAAACAACTAAAAAATGACGAAGCCGCTGGAAGTGACAACCTAATGATAGATTTAATAAAGGCTGACGCAAACGAATATGTAGAAATGTTACACAAACTCTAAGATATGGGTCAACGAGGATGTATCAAAGGAATGGAATGGGGGGTCTAAACATCAAGATACCAAAAAAAGATGATCTAAGTAGATGCGAGAATTGGCAAGCAATAATATTGCTGATCGTCACATCAAAAATAATGTCCAAGATCATACTGAACAGACTGAAGCCACTGAACAGATAAAACAAGAAACTAAGAAGCCACCAAACAGGCTTTCACGTTAAACACACCATATCGACCACATTCGTACTAGTTGCAAGGCTTGGATCGCGGACGACATTCGTTTCCTACCTGAACATAGCAATCATATTATGCAGAAGATCGACAAGCTTGCAAAATACTCCTCAAGTAATAGCAAAAATGTAATAGGCCTCAAGATAAATAAAGAAAAAACAACAGCCAAGAAACTAAAATTAAAATAAATAGAGGAAGTAGTAACTTTGCATATTTGGGATGAATCATGAAAAAAAAGGCAGTAGTAGTTCAGTTGTAGAAAAAAGAATAGTAAAGGCAGAACATGCATATAACTCCTTAAAGACAATCTTAAAACATATGAGATATCTCAAAATTTACCAAAATCAAAACATTTGAAAGATGTATAACGAGTATATTCTTGTATGGCGCAGAATCTTGGGAGACAAAAAGAAACAACTACTACAATGCAGAAGGAGACAACAACAAGAGAAAAATAACAGTCACAATAAAATGAGAAGGAAATGGATTGGACATACAGTAACGAAAGACCAAAATAATGAAACCAGACAGGCACTCGAATACCAACCAGATGGAGGAAGAAGGAAGACTAGATAATAGCTAGAGAAGAACTGTAAAGTAACAAGATATGAAACAATTGGTCGAGATGAAGAGAGGTGAAACAGAGCGAGAACTAGGAATGGGAAAGACTCATAAAGTGTCTCGAACGAAAGTCAATAATTATAAATATTTTCATATGCAAATAATGATACAGAGAACTTACCTTGACAGGGAAGTAGTAACTCCTAAAGGATAGGTGATCTCTTCCGCATAATGGTGGATTCTCGCTCCTCATATGCATTTCCAAATGTTGGAAAAACTCGTGATCTTCATGAGAAGTGAATGGGACTAACGCTCCTACAGTTCCAGACAAAGTAGTATAAATTAATGACTCGTGTCCTCCAGGTATAAGTGTAGCTTTCTGCAACCAAGTAACAGTCTCCCCAATGTGGAAAGCTGTAATTGTATCTGCCTTTTGGGACGCCCCATTCAGAAGACCCCTATCCCAAAGAGCTTTGTGTCCTGTAGGATCTTCCTCGACATCGTCGCTTACATTTGAAGGCAAGCGAAGAATTGCAATGTTACCAAACTTATCTGCGGTGGCAATAGTATCATAATCCAAAACTGAAGTACATGTAATCTGAAAATTAAATAAATAATAGTATATTACCTGCAGCTAAGACCATATCAGGGTTAAAAAAGGAAATAAATTCAGTAAATATTTTAGCTAAAATCATTTTCTTCATAAGTCTAGCATGTGAAACAATATTATCATCATAAAATAAACAACAAAATAACTGATTTATGGGTTTTTTTACCAAATATCTAGTTGGATAAACCACAGTTAAGAAGCAAGTAGATTTTTTGCTCCCAGATTAAGTAGTTTCCAAAGTATAGTCTCTTCCACGAACATACAACTGTTTTGGATTATCGTGACAACAAATATTTTAGTGTGCAACGTAAGAAGTACGAAAGTACATTGCTCTAATCATTAATACAATAAATAACAATGTAAAGTGCAATTTACTTTCGTTCTTCACTTTTGGACAGTAAAATATTCGTTATCCAGATAATCCAAAACAGTCATATATTCGTGGAATGGGGTATACATTTATTATATTTTAAAAATATGTTGCTTACCCATCGAGGATGTGTATCATCTGCAAATATTATCAATTGATTTTCTGCTCTCTTATACCGGACCATAAAAACAGATTCTTGAACATCGGAAACGAAAATCCTTTTGCCTATAGCTTGAATATTAACGATGGTGTTCGGGATATGCTGAAACAAAATAATTATGTAAAAAATTTGTAATATTTGAAATACTGATGTATGTTATAGATATTGATATCAGCACTGCAGGATTTCCACATAATATTTAAGAAAATTGTGATTGTCATCATTGAAAATTCTTGAAATTTGTTAATATACATACATGAATTATATTTATATTAATTCTGATAGTGTACTTCTTATATCACTTCTTCTTAGAACTCAAATCAAGAGTTACATATCGATACTCGAACTATAACTACTAAGCTTTATTTTTAAACCAAGAGGAGTAAACTAAAAAGACAGATTCACACCCAAGAAAGTCACTAGAAATATCACCAAATACATCTTCGTTTTGGTTGATCATATCGGCCTTTTACAGTAATCCATAAATATTATATTATACTAATACATCGCTAAAGAGTTCTTAAAACAGATTAATTTTTTTTTGAAAATGCTTTTTTATATAAAAACAGATTAAAAATCTCATAATTAAAGGAATCGGCTGTAGTAAATAAAAAAAAACTCACTGATATAACTTAATTAACCTACAAAATGACAGAAGTGTCAAAATTTTATAAATGTCATTAGTGTCAAAATTTGATAACAGTGGAGTAAACTTGCCTGAGGTTGGACCAATTACAAACAAGCTTTACGGCGCGGGAAATTTGAATTACTCCTCTTGGTTTAAAAACAGACTATAGTAACTAACATTCTGTGAAATTCGTTAAAGTGCAGTGACTTAGATGGGCTGGACACATTGCTAGGATGTCAGATCACGAATAGACTAAGAGATTAACATTTTCAAAACCAGAGGGCACAAGAAGTAGAGGACGACCACGAAGAACATGAATTGATGATGTGGAAGAAGACTTAAAGATTCTAGGGGTCAGAAGATGGAGGGAAGTTGCCAGGAATCGACAGGAGTGGCGACTTCTTTGCGAGCAGGCCAAGATCCACAACAGATTGTCAAGCCACTTCTGATGATGATGAACTAACATTCTAAAAACAGTGCTTTAAAATGCTATAAATAGGTATCTAAATATAACAATGTTTTAAAACCAGCTTAGGTATGTGTAGTCCCTATTTTTTGGACTTATGCAAAAGTTCTACATATTTGTAGGTAACTGAAGATATTTACTAAAGTAGAAGGCACAGTTAGAATGCAGTGTTGGTCTTACGACGCGCAGCGATGCCGCTCATGTCGGCACAGTGGTAGGTGCGTGGTAGTTTGGCGATAGACTGAGAAATCATCGGTCTAGACGTGCCGCTCGGAGCAAACCGGCAACGTGGTCGGCCGTTCTCTCGTAAGAAATACATTGCTCTATGGCTCTATGCTACCTGCACTGCATTCTAACTGTAGCTTTTAGTATAGTAGCAAAACATGAATTCAATACAGATTGCCGCCTCTGCCGATGACATCAGCGTTATATTTCGCAGAACGGAAGAGGCGGCAGGAATAATATTCACAGTTAAAAACGGGGTAAAAGAGACTGGACTAGAAAAATATTCAAAAGATAAAAAAGCTAACACAGACCACAACTAGGAGAAAGAGTTGTACAGTTGAATAAAGAAACTGTAGAAAGTTTCACATATCTGGGAATTGTATTGAGCACAGATGTATCAGAAGGATCAGAAATTCAAAGAAGAATAGTAAAAAAACAAAGCTTATTTTTCACTCTTCACTAGAGATTTTTTATCTTATTTCGTGGGCGTTCTGGGAAAATCCATTAACTCCATTTCAAAAGCTTGGAAGAGTAAGGGCGAACTTACTATGATAATGTCATGGTAAGTTCGCCCTTACTCTTCCAATCTTTTGAAATGGAGTTAGTGGATTTTCCCAGAACGCCCACGATTTATTCTATTAACACAGTTTACAAAACTATTATCAGACCAATAGTATGTTACAGATGTGAGACATGGGTTATGAAGTTATGACAGAAAACACAATAAGATGGAAGTCTTTGAAAGGAAAGTACCAAGGAAGATATTTGGACCTATTAACGAAATGGAGTAAAGAGAACCAGGTATAACCATGATTTCTACTTCTACTACCTGTTCAAAGAGGCACATATCTCAGAATTCATTAAACTTTATTTATGGAACATGACCAAAAGGAAGACCATGGAAAAGGTGGGAGGATGAAGTGGCAGCAGATGTGCTGGTTTTTGTGAGACTAAGGCTCCATTTGAGCTGTAGTGCCATTGGAGAAATAAAGAAAGTGAGAGCACAAAAAAAGTTGCACATATTTAGATGGTGTATGTATTGAAAGATTAATAATTTGGACAATGAATGTTTTTACTAACACAAAAACAAACTGAATGAAAATGGGATTGATTTAAAGACAAAATAGATGAATTTTAGTAAGCAGAATATTTCATTAAGCTTTTATAACCCTCTGAAACTCTAAAGTGGCCAGTTTTTCTGGTGTTCTCGATGAGTAATATTATGAGTATTATTGGAGAGTGTGTTAAAATAAGGTCATTTTCAATTTTTGAATGTTCACTGGAAGGAAGGGCATTTTCAAAATATCCCACACATACTCATACAGTTTATCGAATTCTTGGTTTGCAGTAGCCTGTTATAAAAAACACTTAGAAATTAAACCTTATCCTTAATTTTCTCAACGAAATTCTGTATTCATGAGGTGTGAACATTTATACCAAAATAAATTAATCATAAAAAAATATGAACACTGTCTTTAAATCTGTCAAAATAAATTGAGATGTGCAATAATTTTGAAGTCAAGAAATTTATTTGCTTTATTGTACTTACTTTGTTTTCACATTTTCTCAACAATTTCTTTTTTCCCAAATCATATAATCTCAACATCTTTCCGACACCAACCAACAACCTTCCATTATAACCACAAAGAGCATTTGGAACCTCATCGACTAGTGTCCTATGTATCAATTCAAACTCTTTTCCTGAAGGATCCACCTTGTATGTGTCCAAATATCCCATATTACACTGTCTTGGTATTAATTGAAGGTCTTTGGCAATACCAAGAATCAGGAACCACTGATGTTCAGGCTGACCATGGAACTAGAAAAAAAAATTTTTAGAAGAGATTCTATATATCACAAGATTTTTTTAATTTTAGCAAATATGCAATTATTCATCTTATCGTTTCAGTCACTCACAGGAACAAACAATTCAAAACCAAGGTCTATAAACTATAACCTTTTACAAAATACATTCCTTCACAACATTTAGATCAGCATACTACGATTTCTTCAAATTAATATTGTATAACTGCTACTAATTTATGACTAAACAAAACAAATGTATCTTACCTTTAGCAACGCTAAAGACATTGCAGCTTCGTTCTGTTCTAATCTGATCAAATTGTAAGTGGTACCCTGAACAGGATCCATAACCCGTAAGGTTGATGCCCACATACCATGGCCAGCTTTAGGTGCTGAGAATATACTTTCTGGTAGATCTTCATTTAAAAACGCTTCAGCCATTTCTTTGGCAAGCTCTTGCTCATCTTCACCTGCAGCTTCTCTCATTTCTTCGGCCATCTGTAAACGGCGTTGTTTCTTTGTTTCTTCAGTGTAAGCGTTGTGTTCAGTTTCTAGGATCATTAAGTTACTGGATTCTGGATGGATTAGAAACTTTCTAGGAGTGTACTCCAAAGGAAATGATACCTAAAATTTAATATATAAATTTATACTATCCATAATATTGTTGAATTCTATTAGTATTGATATTATCTACTCATATTACTGATACTACTAGAACAGAATACAGTGATGAGCACGCTAATAACCGGAAAAATAATGGAAATGGCAGAAAACATAATAGTGTTTCCCACCTTTAGACTTATCAGAGTCAACCTGTCACAGGAGAATCTTATAAAATTCTATAAATTTTCTATTATAGAATTATATAAAATTCTCCTGTCACAGTGGCAGTTGTCAAACTCCTCCAATATGTCTAACGGTGGGAAACTGTCAATATAATGTAAGTTTATAGGTTTCTATTGATAATTTCGCACCACCACTAGTTTCATCTCTTTTTATTTCGCAATATATTATGTTTTCTATTGCGTTATTTTGCCGGTTATTAACACACTTATCACTGTAGACAGACTATGACAGATAATTTAATCAATTTAGAAAGTCTTCTATACATTATAATATTCCTTAGATATACTTCTAAATAGAGGGTTATTCTCATGTGATCCTGCTAGAAAGTGGGAAATTTAGTTATGAATACTGCCATTCTTTCTGTTTCTACCACTACCTGATGAGACTCAGTATAGACAAAAACGTGTAGTGCGAATGAAGAACATACTTTTAAAGATAGTGCATAACGGGACGAAGATTTGATCACAAAAGAATAGCTGAGTGTTAACATATACAAATATACTCAACACACACACTACACATGACACTATTAGGTACCTAACTGTTCAAATTTACCGTACCTACCATGCCAATGGCCATTAGTTGTCGAGGCATTAGCTAAATAAAAAAAAATATATATACAAATATAGTAGTGTAATTTCACAAAAGAACTGGAATCATGAAAAGTAATGAACAGGAACAAAGACAAATTAAATATTCTAAAGTAACTTTCATAATATTACTAATGCACAAAACATGTGATTAAAAACATATTTATATTCTACTGTATATGAAGAGGACAATAACTAATGAAAAAGCTAGAGGCATTCAAAATGTGGTTGTACCAACTTATCTTCAAAATATCCTGGACGATCCACATCACCAACATAGAGGTATTGCACCCAATGGGAAAACAAAATGAAATCTCTTTCACAATAATTAAAAAACAGAAACTTGAATACCTTGGTCATATTATGAGACATGATGATAAATATCATATACTGCAACTGATAATACAGGGTAAAATAGAAGCAAGCACTCATGGCTTAAAAAAAAACAATAGTTTGGACTAACATCGATCTAATTATTCAGAAACGCAGCATAGCCAACATCCGCAACAGACAAGGCACATGAAGAAGTTAATACATTATACATATTAAATCATTAATAACTTGCCTGATTAAAAACTGCACCCAATTTTTCCAATGCTAAAATCCTCAAAGTGTTTGTAGAAATGGCGACGATACCTTCCGGGCACTGTTCTGAACTGAATCCCGAGGCATATTCTAAACTTTCATATGATAATGGTGTGAGATAAAAGCGATTTTGGTAGTAGTAACTTAACCAAGATCTACTGCTCATAGCTAATACTGCTTCAGACTGCTGCATTCTACAATAAATGAAATTTATCAAAATCATGGCATAATTGATATTAAAATATGATTACAAATAATATGTCAGTCTAGTGAGTTATAATCACTTTAATTCAGGTGAAACACGGACTAGAATTTCATCACGTTAAAAAGATCTTGCTTTATAATTTATATGAATAAAATGTTAATATGCACATTATGCTAAAATGTTAATGTGTACACTATTTCTCTTACCTTATTCTAAATAGTTTCACAGGTCTAGAACCCAAATATCTAGTCCTAGTGTCAGTAAGATCTCCAGTAACTGGATCCAACACAGTTCTCAACAAAGTACCATTTTGTAAGCCAATATTCAAATAAAGGGTGCTAGTGGTACTTGCTGCAGCTGCATTATCCGGATCTCTCTCAGTACAACCCATTTCTACTATACAAAGTGATTCAGCACATACTGGTAGCGGTTGCATTGCTCTAGGAGCCAAGCGATCACTGGGGTCCAAGGAAATTATTCTGACAGTTCCGTCAGCAAGGCCTACAGCTAAAAACCAAGATCTTTGTTCACCTGGTGGTACATTTGCTAGAGCCATGCACAGGACATCAGAATTCATACGCTTCCGTTCTTTGAACTCATCCAATTGACCAGTCTACAAATAAAAAAAATACTGTAAACACTGCCAAAATCCAATAAAAATTAAGAATGATAAATCTAATATGAGTACTAGCACATTAAGTATAATTAGCAAATGAAATTAATTAAATGTTCTTATATCTTAATAAAAAATGGACCAAAAATGAAAAAAAAATACTACAGCAGGCAAAATACCGATGAAAATGATTTTCAGATATTTTAAACATAAATAGATGTTGCAATAGTATTGAGACAAAACATTGAGGTTTAGATGTTATAATCCCTTTAACGAAGTTATAATGAAATACATGTTTTAAATACACAGTTTATTATGATCACATCAGAATTTGTTTTCCAAATTTTCTCCATAAAGATTGATACACTTTTGAATGTGTTAAATAAGTATTTCGTAAAAATTTGTCAAATGCAATATCAGAATCTAAGAAAATAAAAGAATTTGTTTTGACCCAGAAATTCAATGATTTAGAGCTAAGTAAAAACAACACAATTTTTAAATACTTCAAATGGCACAAAAATTATCAATAATAATTACAAGAGAGCTCTAAAATTATCGATTTTTATCCCGAGTGCCACTTTTGACAATTTTATGTCAAAGTGTCACAAGGGCAAAACAAATCAGTAATTTTTAAGAGCTCGAGTGTAATTCGATAAGATTATTTCGTGAATAAAACATTTTTTTTAATATCATTTTAACTAATATTTTATTGATATATTCGCCTGAATATTTGCTAAACCTGTTCATGGTGTTCTCTTTGACAAGTTGTAAAACATTAATTTTCATTAATGTCACTGAATGTTCATTTTTGCATAGCAACGAAGGGTATCTGACGTAATACTTGATGACTGGAAATTATCGAAAAAAATTCTAACATTAATATCACAAGACAGTGAGAATAAATTGACAATGCGACAATTTTCGAAAGTTTCCTGGCAATAGACAAGAGAGCCCTGGAAGGCTCAAGTGACTATTGCTGATTGGAAACAAATTTAAGGAACAAAAATTGGAGCATTACCGTGTGATATTCGACCGATTATTTTTTTAATTAATTATTCTAATTGGGAAATAAGCCACAATTAAACTTGAAAAAAAAAATTATTAACATTTAGACTTCCACATCGGACGTGGAAGTTAACGAAGTCTAATGTGGAAGTCAAAACGTATCAAAACGGAAACAATCAAAAATTATTTTTTAAGTTAAATTTTGGCTTATTTCCCAATTAGAATAGTTAATTACAAAAATGCCACAAAGAAATAGCTTCAGAACAATATTAAGAAACGAAACCGGTATCGGCCTATGCCTATAGCATGATTCAAAATTTTAGGAGATTGGAAACCTTGTATGAGAAACTAACTCACTGTCAAAATTCAATCAAATTTTTAAGACTATGTAGAGATAACAACCTAATACCAAAGGGCTTGAGGTTACGGCCAGCATACTCAAGCAGAAGACTACAAAATATACTACAGAGCCAGTTTGTCAATGATCCGGGAAAGGTTACAATTTCACAGGTCAAATTTATTTTTTATTGAACAAGACAGGTATTTTGACAACGACCTCTGATGTGGAAGTCGAAATGTTAATTCCGATTATTTTTTAATACTTACTTATAAAATTCAAGTCTTTGTATAAAAACATTCAGTGACATTGATCCCAATGTGACACACATTTTTCAACTTGTCAAAGTGAACAGCACAGTTTAGCGAATATTTAGACATAGATATTAATAAAATATTAGTTAACTTGAGAGCTTAAAATTGTTGATTTGTGTTCTCCTCATGACAACTTGACATTAAATGCAGAACTAAAAGTTTATTATGGATATTTTCTTAAAAGTGACAGTTGTCAAAAGTAGGAAACTGGTTGCAATTAAACAGAAAAAATCTACCTAAAACTTATCCCCACTGTAATAATTTAGATAGAAAATTACCGCTATAATAATTGGACCGCGTTATGTAATAACGGATTAACCGCCAAAAGTCCAAAATCGAGATATTAGTGCCATTTTGCAGCTAGGGTGCAAATCTATGTATAAAAATATTAAAAAAATTTTAAAAAAACCTTTTTTTAAATGCCTGTATTAAGCGACATTTTTTATTTTATTAAAAAAAATCTCACACTAGGATTTGTAATATCGAACTAAACGCCAATAAGGGTACATAATCCATTGTCATAAACAAAAATCCGCATCTTTGTAAGTGTAATAACGAATCAAGCACCACGAATAGTCGGTTAATTCTTTATTACAAAACATAACATATTTACTAACGTTTAAGATATCGAATTAAAAGACATCCTTTGTCAGGTAACATCAGATTAAGCGCCTAATATGTCTCTTAATCCGGTATTCGGATCTTAACTCATGCATATCTTAAAAAATCATTAACGAATTAAGCGACATTTGATCGAATAACTTTTAAAATATAAATTATTTTAAAAAAAACACATGTAAAAGTCTATTTACATTTGCATTAATATATTAAATATGAAACATGTCAGTACTATATTTTAGAAATAGTACCAAAAACAAATTTAAAATCTTTAAACCGATTTATCTCAAAACTACATTTTGGCGCTTAATCCGCTATTACATAACGCGGTCCAATTATCTGATTGGACAGAATTAAACATGTGATGAAAAATCTTACTACACAACTGGAAGTTAAAATCATTAAAAAATAATCGCTGTGATTTTTATTCTTGTAGCTTTCTATTGGTCCAAATCTCTATGAATGAAATAATCTGTTCAATCTTGATTCACTCCAATGTACCACAGAAATACAGCGGAGGCGACAAGACTAATTTGATCTAGCATAGTTTTTTGTCCACCTATTAATTTAAGTTTAAGGGGTGGAGGTTTGGCTATGCTTTTATTTTAAAAACATACTTTAAAAAATGGAAACAGACTTACATGGTCCATCTCAAAGTAGACTAATTCTCCTCCTGACAAGGCAATAACTACTTGTCTTTGATTAACGGCACATTTTACGATGCTCTTTTTACCAGCTTTCCATTCATTTACACGTTTGTCTGCACAAATATGCCTAATTCCATCGGGATATACCTGAAATCAAAAATAATCTTCATTGAGACAGTGTTTTACATATACATAATTCAAATGCTATAAAGAAATTAATATTTGAAAGGTTGGGTGAAAATCGCGAGATAACTTGCTTTATTTAGTACATATTTCATCACGTGTATGTTTTAATGGAGTTGCAGTTCTCAATGTTGATAAAATGATTTATTTTAACAAATAGTTTTGTTGGTTTCGTGGTTTCTTTCTGTGCTGTCACTAATATTTCAGGCTAAAAATGGCAAACACTGGCAAATTGGGACTTTGGGTTTATAAATTAACTGATGAAAAGAAGAAATAGTAGACCCAGAAATAACAAAAACTAGTATGACTAAAGCAACTAATGAACTGAAGGCTCAATACAGAAACATGAATTACAAATAAACAAAATGAGAACAAAATATATGGAAATTTGCAAAAAATAAGGACGAGGGATACCTCTTCGTTCACAGTTGACAATCAACTTCAAATTTTAAAAAGTAACAAGATTCAAATACCTGGGGGTGACCATGGAAACAACTGGAAAAGAAATAATTGTAAACACCAAGCTTTCAGAAGTAAACGATGCTTAAAAACAGAAAACTACAACATCAAGACATCAGCAATAAACAAAAAACAAGGAAACTTAAGACTTGAAAGGAAAATGAGGAGAATCCTAGGACCTGATATCACCCCATACAGGGAAAGAAGATTAATATAGACAGAAAGAAAAATAATTGGGAAAGGGAAATATAGTGAGTAATTAAATCACCATGGTTGGAATGGATAAACTCCATTATCATATCGTAGAATACTGGCAAAATGAGATCACCAAAAACGTTGAATTAAGAAGCCAAGAGACAGAACAAGATAGTCATCTCACTCCCGAATTTCTTTAAATCCTCTGAATCAGAAGAAGAAAGTAAGAATATTCCTGATGTTCCTATTATTCAAGCAATACCAAGTCATTATCAGATGATGCTCAAGCACTTCATGACCCTTGGCCTGCCTCAAAACATCAGCGTTAATTTTCTCAATCCCTCCACTCTAATCTCTCTCAAATCTTTCAGACATCCGAGTTTATGTCATCCTCTTCTTCCAACTTATGTTGTTATTTCTTTTACGGAAAATCCTATTCTGACAGAAAATAATGTTCGATCTTGATTCACTCCAGTGTACCACAAAAATACAACGGAGGCGACAAGACAGATTTAATATGTTGCATAGTTTAGACCACTAATAAATGGAAAATAATCAGCAGAATGAGTAACCATGCAATATAACAAATATATTATACAGGGTGTTTATAAAATTTATTTAGTGTTTATAAAAAAGAACTTTTTATAATACCACGTTTGTATTATTTATAGGACACAATATAAAATTATAAACTATTTTGTTGTTTCAATTATTCCTATGCTATGAAAGAATTTTGTAATCGATTTTAAACTTATAAATCAAAGAAAATGTAAAAAATGGTAAAAAATTAATGAAACATGTTTCGAAACAATAATTGTGTACCCCAAAATAAGTTGGTAAAAACCACTTCCTCGATAAACTAAAAGATTTTAACCGATCTTTTTAAAAAATAAAAAAATACTAAATTAAAATACTTCAAAAAAAACTTTGGCAGATAAATTAACATAGCTAAAGGAGAGGACTTTTTATAATGCTGCATTTTTTTGTATATTGTGAAAACATTGCCAATTTAATATATTATCAATTTCCTTACTTGTACTAGAGCATCGTCACTTAATGCAGAACAGCATAGGGTTGGTGCAGTACCCAGAAAACCACTGTCTGTAACTTCTTCCACCGTTTCACCAATAGATAATACCAATGTGGCATTAACGAAAGAAACAATGATATAGGCATCAAAGTCATCTGTAACAATCAAAATATTCTTCTAAATTCGAATAGAATATTATTAATAAGTTGCCTTTAATTCACAGATTCAGTTTAGTAAGTTATAATCACTAGAAAACTCAGGTGAAACACGGACTAAAATTTCATCATGTATGGTAAATGTCACATTTGATGAAACTACTTTTGTAAACACATTTCTCACAGAATTATAGTAGTTTCTACAAGTTTGTCTAATAACAATATATTGACAACCAATGCAATGGAGTATCAATCTCCATTGATAACCAATGCAATGGAGATTTATTTGATACAGTACACCAAATATAGCTGAAAGTGTAAAACAATGAAGTGAGAACGGTAGGTATTAACTGGACAGTTAGTGCGATGTCTGTCGTATGATGAATGCGCATCATGGGCGTGGTTCTTTTCACACTTTCAGCTATGTTTGGTGGGCTGTAGTACAACAATTTTTTTGTTGTATACTTTATATTTACAGTCGAACCCGAATAGCCTTCGTGCCAACCAAAAGTATTCCTATAACCGGGATATTCTAATAACCGATCATTGGTGACTAGTAGAAACGTTTTGGGACCTCAAATTTTATTCCATAAATCGGGATATTCCTATAACCGCTATTGTAATAAGCGGGTTCGACTGTATAACATGTTTGTGGAAAAGCATCCAATATTTTTAGATGTAATGTATAGATTTCGTAATTGACATGGTTTACCACATACATTCACCTAAATGCAAGAGTGGCTTAACTCAAAATCTGGGCGTAGATTCCGTGCACTGTAGATATCTACATGTCGCTTTCTATCGATATTTGAATATCAAAATATATGAATTTTTAGCTTTAATTGAATTATTTTCTAGTTTTGCTCTAGTTTATCAATTACAGCCTTATTAATAAAAATTGCTTAGTCCGACGTTAGTCTCGGACTACTTAGTCCGAGATTAAGCGAGTACTAACTTCATTTTAAGATTGTCATTATTAACACGGACTAACTAAACCTTCCTTAGTCCTAGTTACAACAAATTTATGTTGGTAACCCTTGCGAAAAAGAAGAGAAATGGAGAGAATTTTGCGAAAAAGAAGAAAATGTAGAGGATTTAACCTCTCTTTCCTCTAAACCGAACAGCTGTTCGGTCGGTGCCATTTCTGCATAAATTTTAGTTAATTTTTGTTGGACTTCGTTCTGAGAAGGTGCTACCTGGTGTTTTATATTTTATATTTATTGTATTATTGTTTTGTATTTCATATTAACTGCTGTACCTTTTGAAAATCGGTATTTGACTTTAAATTTACCTTCTAATTCCTCTAAACTAATGATTTTTTTTATAATTTTGTATATTTTGATGTGACTCACAAGAGGAATATCGTTCCGCTGATTTCTATCCTCATTTAATTCGTCTATTAATTATCTTAAATCATTTATAAAACAATATCTCTCCATTATCAATAATAACATAATAATGTTATTATATATTTATTATACAAGCAAGCAAAAGCAAATAATGCATTTAGCAAGTTTGTAAGGTTATGAATACAAAACGTCAAGTTAGTCTCGGTAAACCTACTATTACCTCGGATTAAATTTTAGTCCGAGACTAGAGAGGGTTTAGCTTAGTCCATCGTTAGTCGCTGTTTATTAATAGGGAAAATGAATGGTATTGACTTACCCGTTGTCCTAGATGAGCGACGGAAAACGACGCGACGCGATACGATGCGACCAGTAATTCACGCGACCTGTGGCTTATGTATCGTCGCTTTCCATCGCTCAATCTAGGACAAACGTGACGATGTCAATTCATTCCTAATCTTAAGTATGGGAAAATATACGGCAGTTTTGCTAGAAAATTCATATTTAATACTTAGCTTTAAAAAATTCCATAAACGAAGAAGAAAGACAACAAATATATATTTGGAGCGAAATAAATTTGGAGAGTTTCATCATTTATATCAACTGTTCAGAGCAGCAGCCAACAAAGTGACCATAGCCATTATGATATCCAACCTCCGCTAGGAGATGGAACTTTAAGATCATTTATATTCGAAATTAATAAATAATCCACGTTCGTTTAAAATGTATTGTGGCTTATTACCATGCACTTTCGATTATATAGACGCTGTTACTGGCTTTAAGGTATGTTAATGAAAAAACACTGGTACTATACATATTAGTTTTTATTTATTTAATAAACTATTGAGTAGCATAATTTGAATTGAAAAAAGCAACTTGTACTTGACACTGACAGTGCGTCGTGTCTGGTCGCGAACAAAACAAATTCGCACTTCGTCGCGTCTTGTCGTAGACTGATTAACCCGAAAACGTAGGCCACACACAAATACAACCATTACTTGATATTTTCGCGTCGCGTTTGTCGCTCAGCTAGGACAACGGGTGAGTCCTCGGACTAAAGTTAGTCGGGCGTTAGTCCGTGTTTATTAATAAGGCTGCTAGAGTATAACCTAGCAAAACTAAAAAATAATGCAATTAAAGCTAAAAATTTAAATATTTTGATATTCAAGCGACATGTAGATATCTACAGTGCACGGAATCTAGGCACTGGTAAGCTTCGATAAGTGATTAAAGTTTGAAAATTTATTTTATTTGTAATATTAAACGGATTGTTATCAAAAATCATTTTTAGTTAAAAAATTCGTGACAACCAAACTTTAGTCACTTGTCTAAACATATCAATTTGTGAGTTGTACCACTCCTACATGCAGACAACAATATTCTATTCATACATTTATGTTAATTGTGAAGTTTTCCTTACTTTTTGTGATAATTGTACAATGTTCCCAAAAAATATTGTTTACTTGCAAGTATGAATATGGAGAAAATTATCAGAGGATGGCTTGTTGAATTTTAGTGCATCAGAGTAATACTGATGAATATGGGCAAAAACTTAACTTAAAAGAATGCTTTAATAGAGATATAGATCACAATGATAATAATTGGTTTTGAGATATGCATGAGTTAGAGACTGTCGAGAACCCACGAAAAGATAAAGACTCTTAGGGCCGGTTGTTCGAACGCTAATCAAAAATGATCATTATCAAATATTTAATTACTGTCAATATCAACTTTGATCGGGTTGCTGAAAACATAATTATTGATTACAATTATGAAATTAGTTAATCAATTATGTTTTCAGCAACCCAACCAAAGTTGACATTGACAGTTGTGACAGTAATTAAATATTTGATAGTGATCATTGTTGATTAGCATTCAAACAACCGGTCCTTAGACTCATTTTACCAATAGGTACAGATCAATAATACTATAATATACACATTACTATAATACATACACATTACAACTAGAAAATAATAGAGACTTTGTCAAGAATTCGTCAATAATTGTCTCATTAACAACATCATTGTTACTATTGATACATTAGGAATGTGAGATCTTATGCAGTATATACAGTGTGTCCAATTAAGTCGGCACCATATGGAAAACTTTTTTATTCTTAGTTTTATAAAAAAAAGTTTTTCTTTATAAAAAGTTGTGCATGGTCTAAAACTTAAAATACAACAATCAGTTATCAATTTTATTAAGCCATATACGAGTATGTCAAAAAATATGAATTTTACTCAAGAGTAAAGAAGCTTTATTTTTCACAATATTGAACATTGTTATAATGAAAAGTTGTTTGGAATTAATAACTATGTTCTAATTTGCAATTTCATCCTTCTAATTAAAAAAAAAAATTGGAATTTTTTTCAAATTATGGAAAACCAGCATTATTTTCAGTTATTTCAATTATGATAATTATTTGTTATTAATTTTACGAAAAAAGTTATTCTTTGTAAAAAGTTCTGCATTGTCAAAAACCTTTAATACAACCATATAATATCAAATTTGATCAATTTTATACGAGGAATATTTCAATAAGAAGGATCTAATTACATATATTTGAACATGATTTTTAGTTCTAAACAACTTTACATAATCACAATTTTCAATATTGTGAAAAATAATGGTATTTATTTAAGTACAGTAGAGGTACAGTAGAGCGTCGATAATCCGAACCCTGGTAATCCGAACGATCGCTAATCCGAACGCAAAAAAAAAATATAAAATTAAAAAATATGATCGCGGACCGAATTTTAGAATTTAATATGACAATATGGGCAAAATATGACTGCGGATTTTTGTTTTGTTTATGCAGAAATACATACAATATATTTGTTTATTATGCAGGTGTTTTATTCCTTGTAACTAAAACGTATGTACATATGTAATGTACTATGTTTATGAGCTTTGTATGTATTTTGAACATATTATGTTCCATAATCCGAACAATTTGATAATCCGAACTACCCTTGTACCAATTAGTTAGGATTATCGACACTCTACTGTACTAGCTAATCCATATTTTTTGATATAACTCATATAAAATTGACAAAATTTGATATAAGATGGTTGCATTTAGGTTTTAGACCATGCAGAATATTTTATAAAGAATAACTGTTTTTCGTAAAATTAATAATAAAAGAGTTATCATAATTGAAATAACTGAAAATAATGTTGATTATCAATAATTTTAAAAAAATTCGAAATGTTTTTTTTAATTAGAAGAACAAAATTGCATATTAGAATATAGTTCTAATTCCAAACAACTTTTCATTATAACAATTTTCAATATTGTGAAAAATAAAGCTACTTTACTCTTGAGTAAGATTCATATTTTCTGACATATCTCGTATTGGGACCGTGCAAGTTCGGCAAAGCGACCTCTATTTCTACGCTCTGTACTTTTATTCGCACTTTCAATTATATTGGCCAATTATATTAGTGCTGGTTGCTGGATAATTGTCAAGGCCATAGTCCAAAAAAATATTAAGAAGAAAAAATAAGATGCAGGTTATGTTATGCAAACGTAAATAATTGTATGTAGTAAATAAAATTAGTTATTAAAATGCAGTACTGCAAGCAAAATACAATGAATTAAATTTACCTTTACACAATAATTGCATATCATATCAATATTGTGGAGCAATATATAATTTTTCTGCTGCAATGACAGAAGGTATGAAATATAAGTCAATTTGACAATTTCAATTGACAATATGAATTATTTAAGATAGTTGCAATATTTCTCCGCGACTCGCGCACGGTCGTTTCTCGTTTCCCTTCCAAGTACTTGCACACCGCGAATACGGCTTAAAAAAATTGATAACTGATGGTTGTATTTTAAGGGCCGATTGTTCAATTGGAGATTATCTTCAGATTAAAAGTAATCTTCAATTAAACTTAATATTGCGTTGTTCAATGCAAGTTTAACACTTAACCATCTGTTAACAAGAGATTATCTTAATCGCTCAAAAACGAAGGATTAACGGTGTTAACTAAAGATTTGTAACCTTACTTTCTGGTTTTAAATTAAATATTTTCAAGAAAATTCCAAATTGGAACAACCATAGTTATTGCACTAGCTAGATATGTATGTATTTTGAATTGTTCTTTCTATAAATTTTCAGTCGTAGATAAGATTTGCAGTAATAATGCAGTAATAATCTATTATAATTTCGTGTCTCTAATAATATATGGCTATTTCTCTTTTATTTTGATGACAGAGATATGACAGAGGACGAATATTTCTTAGCTGTTTTTAATAAAAATTTTTTGACTTCAAAAAAATGTGTTTCTTAAAAAATTTATATTAGTACAAAAATAAATTAGATCTCTCAGTGTATAGGTACTTATGCTTTCTACAAATGTATGCATGATAATTATTAATTATTTATAAATACATATTTCCAGATGTTTCGCTTTTTTTCATTATGTATAAAAATCAGGTAAAAACAAATTGGAAAAACTTTTAATGACATTTTTGTGAAGGAATAGGAATTATTTTTATAAGCTAAAAAATTAGCGTTACTATTTAAACATGTTTACGCAAAGTTAGCAGTTGTACTTTTAATACTTTCTTCCATTTTAAATATGTTTAATAATGTACCCCACCCCCTCATCTATGATAATGTAAATTAAAATCTCTGTCAGTAGTAGTTGACATGTACTAAACACTACATGTCAAAAATCATTAACTTTATAACACAGAACACATTTTTATGTACAATTTTCATGATAAAGTTTTTTCCAAGTCGTTAATTAATAACTGGCAACGTTGTCGCCGCTTCAGTACTCTGGTTTAATAAATCCGAAAGTTAACTAACATTGAACAACTTCTTAAAAAATAATCTTTAGATTAAATTTAATTACGGTTTACTTAATCCATGAGTTAACTACTGATTGAACAACTGGCCCTAAGTTTTAGACCATGCGCAACTTTTTATAAAGAATAATTTTTTATATTACTTATTACAAAACTAAGAATAAAAATGTTTCCCATATGATGCTGACTTAATTGGATACGCTTATATATAATGCTGACTTAATTTACAATAGTAAATGAACATAGAATATAGGATAGATTTGTGCAGTGACAAAATTTTTTATATTCTTAATTTTTGTAGTAAACAAATGTCAGAAATATGATCTGAAATTTTCACAATTTCTACTGGATATAGAAATATACATTCATGGGAACATTAAACGAGGATGTAAGGGAATGAGCAAATAACGCAGTTATTTGAAGGATGCCATGAGGAAGAATAAGAATGAGATTATCCTTTAAAAGATGAGATAACTAAATATCGCATAACAGATTCAACCTAAATTTTTTTGGAAAATAACCTCGGATATGGTGGCACTACTTACCTATTTGAAAATGTCAGAACAAACATTGCTCTTCTACATAACCTAATTTTAGTTGTTTAATTTAGATTTGTGATTAAAATTTAGAATATTCTAGACTAAGCACTAATTTCTTTGAAATATATATATACCCCAATATCCATGAACATCAAAATTGTAAATATAAATCATTTTTCATTTAATAGTGACCAATGCATTAAAAACTAATACTGTATGTTAAATTTCAACATCAAAAGAAAACGGAAGCTTGTCACTCATATACCCAGAAGTGCATGACATCTGATAACTTTTCTATACAGTGATGAGTGCGCTAATAACCAGCAAAATAGCACAAAGGATGGAAAACGTATTAAGTCGTGAGATAAGAAGAAATGAAACTAGTCGAGCTGGAAAATTTAGCGATATTAACCCATTAATGGCCAAAGTATCGAAAACGAAACATTTCTTTAATTATTTTTTTTCTACGATTTTCATATGATGATTATTATATTTTATGTATCAGTCTTTTATATAGATAGTTTATTGACGTGTATGTTATCTTAATGGTCTAAATTAGCTGCTGCACAATTTTTGAAATAATAAATAAAACACTCCAAATTTACTAGTATCTGTCAGTGCCGTTTGAGCTCGCATAATAAATCACAAGATATTTAAAATTCGACCAAACCAGCATTCCTTGTTCAATTAGAGATTGTAGAATAATATTATCCAAACATAATTTGAAATATGACTACTCATAAAATTTTATAACGCCTTAAAGGTAATGTTTCGTTTATGAAACTTTGGCAGGATCAGTGAAGTTATGATCCATATCGGATAGTCTACTAATAGTCCAAGAGATGGAAGCGGATTTTGCTCGTGATAAGTAATATGGACAAACTATACAGGGATATGTTGAATAAGTTGTGTACATCACTTTTTCACACGGGCGGAAACCAGAGCGGGGGCGAGGGTAGTTTTAAGGGGTCAAAGTCGCCGTTTTTATTATTTTTTTTTGTGACGCTCATAATCGGGATAGTGCACCAAACTTTGGGAATAAGTAAGTCATGAAGTAAATAAGTAAAATCTCCAGGGGCGGAACGCTGCGTGGAGGCAGGGGTAAATATAAAAATTATAAGGGTTTTTTGTGACATTCATGATAAAGATAGTGCACCAAAATTTGGGAATAAGCAGACCATAACATAACTAAGTAAAATCTCCAGGGACTGAAACCAGAGCGGGGAAAGAGGGTAGTTATAAGGGGTCAAAATCGCGGTTTTTATTTCTTTTTTGACGCTTTTGATCGAGATAGTGCACCAAAATTTAGGAATAAGTATGTCATGACATAACTAAGAAAAATCTCCAAGGAAAGAACGCTGCGTGGCGGACAAAGGGTTGGGGGCAGGGGTGAATATATAAATTATAAGGGGTTTTTGTGACATTCGTGATCGATATAGGGCACCAAACTTTGGGAATAGGTAGATCGTGACAAAACTAAGTAAACTCTTCAGGGGCGGAACGCTGCGTGGGGGACGAAGGTAGCTATAAGGGGTCAAAGTCTCCTAGATAATTTGGTATCAATTACAGGATCCGAGTAAGAAGTAAAAAGTGGTGGTGGCCCTTGTTTATGAACCTTGTAGATTGCACAGTTGTAAACTCATGGAGAATTTACAACATTGCGAATAACCCTCGAGTCTCCCAATTGCAATTCCGTTCTTCGTTGGTTTTGTCACTGATATTGAACGAAAAAAGATTTACAGTAAAAACAGCTGCTAAAGAAGGTGACTCCGAATCAGACCCAGAGCCAACGCCATCCACATCCGCATGGGGTCGTACTTCTAAAGGAAGTTTGCTTTCTGATATTCATTATACCACATTGGTCATAATATTGTTCGCGAAGAGGAGGGACGTAGACGGCGGTGCAGACTGTGCAAAACTAACTCTGTTTATATGTGCGGAAAATGCAAGGTTCACTTGAACGCTGACTGTTTTAGTGCTTTCCATAAAAAATGAGATACCATAATGACGCTACTGCCATACTACCATACTGCCAAGTGATCATTTTATTTTATATAATTAACTATTGTAGCAATATCTTTAGTTTTCAAGTGATAAAACTAAGAAATTTCACTTACACACTATAAAACGTATAACTTTCAATTTACTACCTATATTATGCCAAAGTTTCGTTAACGAAACATTGTTTTTTTGTATATTGCAATTATTATTGTTTATAATTTTAAGTAAAATATTGTTCTTATACCTTTATTTATAAAGTATATAAACTTGAATTGCGAAAAATCTAATTATTTCAATGCTTGGCCATTAATGGGTTAACTTATACATTATATTGATTGTGTCCCACCTTCAGACATATCAGACGAGTTTGAAAACTACCACCATCACAGTTTTAGTTGACATACTCCTCTGATATGTGTAAAGGTGGGAAATAATCAATATAATGTAAATTTAAAGGTTTATATCGCTAAATTTCCCAGCTCGAATAGTTCCATTTCTTTTTATCTCACAAATACATTTTCCATATTTTGCGCTATTTTGCCGGTTATTAGCACACTCATCACTGTATATTATTAAACATAAGGTAACACGATTAAGCAGTTATAGATTATTTATTTTGAAAATATATTTGTAAAATTATACAAGGTACCAAAATAAAAAAAAGATTCAAATTTCATTATGATCAAAACAATGCAATGCAAACATCTAAAGAATATAAACATGTAGTAAGATAATATTTTTATATTACATTCACACTATGTTAGCTAATTACTAACAAAATTATAGGGTAAAAAGGTGAAAATATGACGTCATTAAAACACCAAACTTGTTACAATAAAAATTAACAAGGGGTGAAATGTCTCCAAAGTGGAGGCGAACACACCATTTAATAAATGTGCTGCTCCTGCTCAAGAAGTTGATTTAGGACTTTATGTATAAACTAAAATTCATAACTTTATCATTATGAATCTTATTTTAAGTCCAAAATTTAAAACATTAACAAAAAAACAATATTTAGTGGTTGCCACAATATACCAAAAATTTACAAAAAAAAAAACACCAAGACAAAGTCATATGTTAATCCGAGAAAATTCTTTCACATTATATTTTTGAATGAAAAATCATAAATATTTGAGTTAATCAAGTTAACATAATATATGGGACACTATTGGTAAAAAATAATATAAGTTCTAAGAATTTTTGGCCAAAAATGGTTTTTTAAGTGTTTTCACAATGAAAATCATTGTTTTTTTAATATACAAATAAATTTTTTTTTATTGATCATAGTTATTATTGTTAACCTTAGTATCTTATATCACTGTAAGTGTAAATCAACTTTTTTGTTCATAAATGTTTGCTGAAAAGTGCCTACTTGTTGTTGCATGTCACTTTTCTCGTATTCTGTTAATGGATGTCAAAATGAAATATGCCCCAATATCAATTCATAGAACTGAAAGTTAACCTTTCACGGAAATTTTGTTTGCAATTCCACATATATGAGAGACAAGCTTTAATTAAATAAAAATTAATTTTTTTTGTTAATTAAATACAATTATAATATTTACAAATTATCAGTTTTTTTATTAATTATTTTACAATATCATGAAGATGTTCCTGACTTTGCATCAAATCTTGTTCTTCAGATACTTACCATTTTGTCTATCCCCAATTTCTTATAGCAGGATCTGAAATAAAAAAAGCACTGGTGTTGAGAAATGTCAACAGCCAGGCATTATTAAATTGATGTTACTATGGTTTTAAATTAAAGATTTACGATTTTGAAAAGTGAGGTACGTAATAATCTCTCAGATTTGACTGATTTTGAACAAATATTTTATCACCTCATGGAAACTAAAAATGGTCATAGATATTTGAAGGGTCAGCGGGAAAAAACGATGAATGTCAATTTTTTGGTCATTATGTGCAATCAGTTAGCTTAGAACGAGTACTATCGACCTGTGAATGGCCAAGGGGAAATAACAATGGGAATCACCTTAAAAACAGGTCAGAAGATTGAATGCAAGAGGGAAAAACGATGAATATGTAACTTTGTTCTTCATTTTACCGAAAATGCTTCCAGAAAGACATTAATCATTCTTCCCCCTGACCCTTCATTTGTATACTTTAGTTATAAACACTGTAACAATTATATAACACCAAAACAACAACAACAAAAGAAGAAACTATTTGAAAAACAATCAAGATAAAAAGAAGGGTGTTCTTATAGTTGATGGTAATGACAAAAATGTGCCTTAAAAATAAAATAGTGCACAGATGAAACTATCTTATGGTTTCAAACTTATCAGGTGTACATAAAAATAATCTACAATAGAACAATAACCTACAAAATGGAAAATTACCAAAATATGGACATTTTAATACATGAGAAGAAAATTCGTAAGCATAGAATATATACCTACTTCTTGAATTCAAAAAGATATTTTGGCTGAACACATGACAACAATATCAGTTTATTTTAAATAACACATCAATGACTAGATACCTGCTTGTAAAATCAAATTCTACAACTTACCATCACTTCTTCTCTTCACCGTCCATACAGCATTTGGATTACCAGGTAACTCAGATACAGCCATTTCTGAAACCTCCAAACCGTGTCTCAATACTCTCATAGATGATCTAGGGCCCCGTCCACACAACATGTACAACTGTGGGGTATCTTCACCAGCCAAATCAGCGACTCTGGATGAGAGAATTGGAGAAAGTGATTCCAGTTCATCAACTAAGACCAAATTTCTTAAAGGTCTGGGAGCAAAGAAAAATGTGTCACCTTCTTCCAAAGGCATAGCTGAACTGAATTCCAATTCATCATCATCATCACCAAGATGAGCAATTTGGTAGAGGTAACTAAAAATATAACAATGGGTGACTTTGGTCCTTCAAAACAACACATTAACAATATCTTATGGCAGTTTTCCACTCTAAACTTTATTCAACTTCAAGCTACAGACGTAAGCAAATGCACGATAGAACCACAAGTTTGTTTAATTGTCATTTAACGGAGAGGAGAAACAAAGTGCGCGCCTGTTAGCCCAATTGACATGACTAAGATAATTCGATAATTTGTGGCCAATAGAAAGTTGCTCATCATGCGAGATAATTCGATAATTTGTGGCCATAGAAAGTTGTTCATCATGTGCAGATTCAAATATCAAATGGTGACTTGTGTGTATTCTATCAAACTTTGAAAACTGAAAAAATATAACTGTTTAGTGGAAAACCACATTTAGATACAAAAAAAGTGAAAATCTGAGTCTTAAAAATACTAAATTTGTCACAATTAAAATTAATTAATTAAGAGGTGAAATGTTTCAGGATTGGAGGCCAACACACCATTTAATAAATGTATTGGTACTATGTACAGGAAGTTTATTTAGGACTTTGTGTTTAAACTAAAATTCATAACTACACCATTATGAATCTTATTTTAAGGCCGGCCGTTGTATGAAAGAGAGGTCCCCAAATGCCGGCGCAACAGAGAGAAAAGATTCTTTCCCGAGAGATGCTGCCTCTATCGGAGAAATAACGCAATAGATATCTAAGCGAGGCCGCAAACGGCAGAATTTTTAGTGAGTCGATAGTTTAGTTAAGTACAGAGAGTATGCAGGTGCGGCCTCGCTAAGATGACTCGAAATCGTTTTATATATCAGGTGCGAACTTTTAATTTTTTAGTAGGCGGTTTAAGGACGGGGTCTCGCTGAAAATTTTACTTGGATAAATACTGTGCTCGTATCTCGTGGTAAAATCTAAACCAAAAGTATTGGAGAAATCTATTTTAGTCCATGTGGTGAGACCGCTCCCGTCTGGGAAAATTTCTGATTCGGTTTCTTTGTGGATTCCTATTCAAACATGTCCCCTCTAAACAAATCTGAAGGGTGCCGGGCGGAATTTTTGGGCAGAAACTGTTTAAACAATTTTTATAAACAAATAGAAAAGATCACGTTTTTTTGCCCCGGAACATATATTTTTAAGTTTAGTGGGTCATTCTAAACAAGAAAGGTATCTTGTAATTTTTTTTCAAAAATTGATAGTTTTCGAGTTATAGGCGATTTAAAATCTGAAAAGTGCGAAAATGCTCATTTACGAGGCCTAAAAACTCATATTTAAATTAGAACTTTTGAGGTTGCCAGATTCTTAAATTGAAGTTTAAACATTCAGCTTGAAGATTCTAAAGAGTGATTGTGTCTAACCCTAATTTAAACCGTCGTGTTTTAATTGTTAAATATACATGTCCATCCGATTTTTTTGTCGGTGCGGCGCGCTCTATTTCAAAAATCTCCAGTTTTCCTCCAAAAAATATTTTTTCTAGATTTTTTGGGACATTTTAAATAAAATAAGTTTCTTGACATTTTTCTCAAAAGTTAACAGTTTTAAAGTTATAAGCGATTTAAAATCCAAAAATGCGTTTTGGAATTTTTCGGATTTAAATCGCTTATAACTTTAAAACCATTAACTTTGGAGAAAAATGTCAAGAAACTTATTTTATTTAGAATATCACAAAAAATCTAGAAAAAATATTATTTGGAGAAAACTAGAAGATTTTTGAAATAGAGCTCGCCGTACCGGCAAAAAAATCGGATAAACATGCATATAACAACTAAAAAAAAACGGTATAAATTAAGGTTAGACGCGATCACTCATATGTGGACCATATAGAACAATTTGGTGTTGCAGGAAAACTTTTACTTCGGATGTCTGGGTTAGGCCTTTTTTGGACCAATTATAACATACTACCTCCGTAACTTTGGAACCGTTCATTTTAGAAGGGTTATGCATAGGACCTTTTTTGTTTCAAATTTAATGTAGAACAATTTTGTATAGAAGGTTGTTCATGCTAAATCGCATAGTTTTAGAAATATTGACGAAAAACGTAAAAAACTACGAATTTACCGATTTCTCCCCCCTCTCCCCCCCAAACCCGACGCTCAAAATGGTGTGACTTTTTTCTGAACATTATGTGGACCATATAGAACAATTTGGTGTTGGAGGATAACTTTCACTTTGGATGTCTGGGTATGGGTCTAACTATACCATACTATATTCCCTAAAATAAAATGTTTCATCATAACGGCTGACCTGAGTAAAAATCACTTATTTATAAGTTAAATTTGAATTATAGGCTTGGATCTCGCGTACAAAAAAGAAGTTGATTAATAACAAGCTGAAAATTTTTAACTTAACTGTGTCTAGTCGGACAAACTTTGATGTACGGGACCACTGAAACAGGCGAAGCTTTAATTGTGGAACAGGTTAAAAATTTGGAACATCAGACTACGAAAACGTTCCATGTATTTTGTCTGACAGAACTTCCAACTGATTTGTTACGATTTCATTAAACTCTTATGCAAAAATCAGACTGGTATTATCACCAACTGGGCATTTTAATAAGTTTAACACGAAGAACATGTCAAATGGCAGGAATTATATTTTTGATAAATAGCAATATGATTTTTGCATGAGAGTTTAATGAAACAGTAACAAATCAATTGGAAGTTCTGTTCGAAAAAATACATGGAGCGTTTTCGTAATCTGACGTTCCAAATTTTTAAACTGTTCTACAATTAAAACTTCTCCTATTCTTCTCCTGAAAAAACTTCTCCTGAAAACTTAGTGAAAACAGAGAAAATTTAGTGAATTGCAAATATTTAATTCAAAAGAAACTTTTTATTTATTCTAAGGGACTGTCGGCCCTCGGCAATAACGTTTTCTTTCATTCTGCGTTTAATTTTTTTAAAAATACTTATTAGTTTTCTCAGTATTCGAAAAAAATGAACACATTTAAAACACAGGAAAATTTTGAGAGGCGACATTTTGCGTCTTTCCCCTTAAATTTTTTTGCAACATGAATGAAGCACCCTGTGTATTAAATTAAAAATATACATTCAAGTAAATAAACAATAATATTTTGTTATATCAAAGTTTTCAAACAAATTTTATATAGGGTGTCTGCATAACTAGCAACCATATGGTTTCATATTAATTTTATTAATTATTAATTTTAATTATTATTAATACATTATTAATTTTACGGGAAAAGGTAATACCCAAGTTAAATACATAATCATAATTCATAGAGTATGTGTTTACTTAAGGGTAATTATCATTAGAGTAAAAGATTCACTTTATAGGAGTAAAACTGCTAAGTTGCGTTATGGGTACTAATTTATGTTTCTAGTCGTCAAGGAGTGTGATTTGATGTTTGATTTTCATATGGCAAGCGTAATTCAATCTATCTACATACTTCAAAGAAAAAAATTAGGAAGGGACAATAAAATGTAATATATTTTAGACGGAGTACGTTCAACATTTCAGGACGGGAATAATAATCATTTTTTCAGTAATAACACAATATTTGATTTTTGAGATTTCTCTAGCTGTTCATGAAATAAATAAAATTGTATATAAAAAATGATTATCTCATTTAAAATAAATATTTCTTATTTACCAATCCTTCGGTTTGGCGCCCCATTGGGGTTACGCACGCGTGCACCGCACGCGTTGCACGCCCGGTTACGGGGCCCTGATATTATTCCAAGTACGCAATAATGAACCACCCGCATCCCTCAAAACGGTATTACTCTCTATACAGTACCGAAATTTCCAAAGGAAAGTTTCAAACGGGCCATACCGCTCCTGAATTTTGCACATGTATATAATATTTTTCGTAGCGCCATCTTATACATAATGGCTACATTAACAGAGCTTAGATTCTTACAGATTCCTATACTGTATTCGTATTATATGTCGAATATTTACGTTTCACATGCCAATTTCTATTAATTTCAGAAATTTATTTTCAAAGTACACCACGCAAAAAGTACTTTATTAATTCACATTTTTTTAACGTTATATCCTTCCATTACTTCTACTGTAGTGCTAAACGGAATTTTATCATGAAATTCATTTAAATACTTAAGTAATTTAGATATAAACGCTCTTATATTTATTGAGAAAAAAGCAAAACTTTCACATTTTTTTATAAACAATACACAACAGGTAGGATAACAAAAATATGGCTGGAACTAGCGACATATATTGTTAGTAGGTTAAGCATTTTTCGGTATACATATATGCTCTAGATTATGAGTGGTGTACTTTATAAAGGTGATGGGATCGGCTATACTTATAACATTACCAATGGCCGGCCTTAAGTCCAAAATTTAAAACATTGAACAAAAGAATCAATACTTACTGGTTGCCAAACTCTGATGCTACAAATAAGAAACCAGTCTTCAATACACACATAGCAGTGGCTACAGGAACTGTATCAAAGTATTTTAACTTTATTTCAGTTACCATATCATCATCAGTCTCTAATGTTATCTTAAAAATATCTCCTTGTTCAGTTTGAGCCAAGAAAAAGAACATCGATTTTGTTTTGTGAGTAGCTGAACAAACAAATATCATTCCTCTTTCAGGATCATCTAAATCATTCCTTCTACGAGGTATGGGACAACGAATATCATGCTGTTCTCCCAAGTTTTTGTAGGTCAAATAGTTTTCTGAACAAATTAGAACTCCAGAAGGTCCATCATCTCCACCAGGTACCGTTACCAAGAAGTTAGCATGTTCTTCTAATGGTTCAGAGTATTTTCTTACCACATGGTTTACAACCAAATCAATTTCATAAAAGGTTAGTGTTTGCTGTGTTTTTTGTGCAGCCTCACCTGTGGGATCACTATCAGCTTCTTCATAGTCTATTTCTAAACAAGCAAAAATTGGATTGTCATAACCAACATCTACACCTACCATATGGTAAACTAATGTGTTACTTTTATGTGCTTCGAGTGGTGATGATATAGTCAACCTTGCTTGAGCATCTCTATTCAAAATATAAGCTAATTTTTGTTTTTCTATAGCTCCAATCATTACAGCTCTCCCTCTTAAATCTGTAGCCAGATATTGACCTGGGACAATACGCCTACCTCCTGATTTTCCAAAAGTTTCTTGATGGACCTTTTCAAAAACATTTTTCTGTTGATTATACTCTAGAATCACCAATCTTCCAGAGTCTGAACCTACTATTACATAGTCCTTAGTTCCACCAGTTAACCTAAAGGGCATCAAAGATCTAATGATACCAAAGATCTCTATGGTTAAGAGTGTATGCACTTTTCCAGTGTTGGGATCCGGTCTAAGCAGTTCTAAGATTTTTCCTCTTGAAATTACAATCTCTTGTATTTTGGAACCCGAGAAATTACCATGAATTGCATGGGAAATAGTAGTACCCCTTTGCAGGGTTAAGTTGTACAAGAACATCTTGTCTGAAAACAAAAAGTAAAATTAAAGATACAGTATGTGGTTAATTACAACATAAACATTTTTACAACAATGTGAGATACAGTTATGAAAAACAGGAGTGAAGAAAAACTATGCAATATTAGAATATTCTATTAATAAACCAGAACATGGTACTCAAAATAAGTTATTGTGTTGTTGATAATTATACCTTTATTATGATTATACTTATATTACCTGATGCAATTAAACTATATCCAAGATGTGCTCACAGGTTTCCAAAACATTTCAAGCAGAGTGAACCAAAATCAGACATTGCATCTTTAAAAAGACAGAAACCATTAAAAAAATTGATTTAGCTTGAATATGACACCAAATAAGTTTTTTTTTTTCAAAATGAAATCTGGTTTCTGAGAAGCAAATTTCATTGATTTGATATACAAAATTTCTTCATCTGTATTATTGCAAAAGGAATATTAAATATAGGAGAAGTAGTAAAGTATTTTTCTAGAAAGAAAAAATTATCTTGTCAATTTGTAAAAAATCAAAGTATTTTGGAAGGAAAAAAGTTTAAAAGGCGTAAGGCTTGGTCAAATCAGGGCACATTGTCTCAGAGGTGTGGCAATACATTTTTTGCGCAATTTTTCTAAGCTTCTAACCATCATCTGTTCCCTGTTCTGACCAGTGTTGTCACAGCTCTGGAAAAAATTTCAGAAGTGTTTTCTAACTTCAACCAGAGAACAATAACCACAGAGAAACGACACGACCATACTTAAAACGTGTACCGTTTTTGAAGACGCATGCGCGAACCTGGTTGCTTTATGTGTTCCCAACACATGCTAATTCCAGCTAATTCTGTCACTCTGGTTGTTTTACGATAGTTCGTAGGCGTGTATGGTAAATACTTGACTTAACAAGTTTGTTTGAGCATTTATATAATAATTATAATAGTTAAAATGTCTGGTTACTCGTGTGTGGTTCACGGATGTTCACATATTTATATTTATAGAAATATACTCTTACAGTACTTCTTGGGTTTTTATTCGTTTGCTCCGATATTCGACTTTAAAGGAAAACTGTACTTTTGATAGGTTTCCAAGACAAGAACCATATTGACATTCGATTTCAACGTAAAGTTTCTTGTTATTGATAACGAACATTTGTCACCCAAAGAAAATTGGAACTTTCAGAGTTTGTGACATTTCTGTAGCCGTTACAATGGCTGTGTTATTTTTCGATAACCTATATTAAAAAGTATAATTTATTAGGAAATACCTCGACGAACAAATTATATCTTGTATCAGCCCAAGCCAAAAACAATCAGTGAAAGCCACACCTACCGTAATAAATAGGTATATTTTATTATTGGTCTTTCAATGCCAAAATCAGGATAAATAAAAAGGTATTTTCATTTGTGGTTCCAATCAATATGATTTTCATCATTACTTTGCATTGTGCGGTATATTTTCAACCTTTTGTAAATAAAAAATAATTCCATTATTATAAAGAATGCCAACAAAAGCCGGCCCTGTACGCAACTTTTTTCTCGGTGCAATATTCTATATTTATTGAAAGTCAACATAAGTGCTTAATTTTATTTACGAATTTATATTTTGTGATATGCCCACTGACTATTGCTTCGATGGTCGCTCTGGTTGCTTTAAGTGTCGTTGGCAGCTTAGCCACCAAAGATCAAAGGCGTGTCGTTTCTCTGTGGTTATTGTTCTCTGCTTCAACCTTACTCTCAGACATAAAGTACAGATTCCATAAAGAAGTCTCAGAATAAATAATGGATACATATAAAAGTATAGGTACATAAAAAAATGAACTGATGAAAAGTACTTGCCACTTGTCACATCATAATTTCCATGACTCTTTCTCAAAACCACCTGTCATACATTCGGTTTAAGTGATAATTTTCTATTACAAAATCTGATATTGAGCATATTCATAGAAGAATCTGATATTGAGCAGGAAGAAATAGATTTGGAAGAGCCACAACCCAAGAAAATGAAAATACTTTATAAATATTATACCAATACCTTAAAAAAATTTAAAATGGACATAGCTGAATATTTTTTTTACCAAATAGGTAAAATAAAAAAGAAGGGCGGCCTTCACTTAACGAGACGGCTGAAAAAATTGTAACTCCTACGAAAAGTCGACCACATGCCATCACTAGGAAAGACAACATAGGACACTGACATCTATGGACCAAAACGAAGATACGGCTTTTGCAAGAAAGGCTACACGACAATTCTGTGTCAAAAATGTGACATGAGACTATAATTTACACCATCTACGAATTGTTTTTTTTTTAAATTTTCGTAACTCTCCATAAATTTTTATCTTTGTTTTTTCTTGTAACTTAGTAAGTATTAAAGTTCAAGTTTGCTTATTTCTGTAGTTTTTCTTACATATTGTAAGCCCTAAAAAATTACTTTTGTTAGTAGTGATCTCTCATTTGCACAATACAAAAATTTTAACCTCAAACTCTTAGTGTTGCTTTGGAGCAACATTCTCATTATACCACTAATGGACAATGTTACTTGAGGGCAACATTTTCAAACTCCACTTTTTATACAAAAATTGCATATACCAACCCCATTGATGCGTTCATAATCGCAAAAAAACATTCAGACGAATTTTTAGAATTTTATTTCAATGAATTTAAGGTGTGACGGTTACAGGGTTAACCAAATTTTGCCAAAGGAAGGACACTAGGTGGTTTCTCAGTGAGTCTTGCAGGATCAATTAATTTCATATTAATTAACACCTGATTATTAAAATCAAATCTCTTACATATCTGGTTTATACTTTCTATAAAAAAATCTAACATCTTTTCCTTAAAATTATATTAGAATCTCTAACATTTAACAAAGGTATCTTAGCCTCAATATAGTTGTTCAAGTGGTAATAAATTTCCAGGGTCTCTATTAATCACCTTTAAGGGTTGTCGCGATAAGTTGTCTTTTTATAAAATCTAGTAAACTATAGTAACTTAAGCTCATAGAACTACGTAAATTATGTATTTTAAGCTTTTCGGGCTGCATTTCCTTTCCCCATTTTTGATTTTTTGGGTGAAAAAAAAAGAGAAATCAGTAGATAGGTAGATTTGACAGGAGATCAATAGATCTACTGAAAAATCGTTAGCTGTGACATCACTACCTCTGACCAAGGATAAGAATTATTGTTCTTAAAAACTCACATCTTGGTTGGATTATTACTTGTCTGAAATTTAGCAGTAGTTCAGACATAATACATGACTACTTGTAAGAACATGGAGCCAATATCACTTGGTAACTAGGCATAATGAATGAAATCAAGGGTACGATATTGTAAGTTTTGTGAAAAGTCGACTATCATGACTGGAGGCATGTTCAGAGACAAGATACAAACACAACAAAGAAAATATTACAATGGAAGCCAATACGAAGATGAAAAAGGAAGGACCAGAACGAGATGGTTGGATGACATGGAAGATGACCCGAAAACTATTAATAGGTTTATTCGCGGAGCACATCCTGAACTTACCCAGAGGGAGAACACCTGTGCATTAGCTCACCCAATTTTGTAATGACAATGGAGAAGGTCATAAGAGAGGTCTCAATAGCAGGACATAGCTGGACCGGCAAAGGGCCATCCAGGATTATGATGCCAAAATAAGAGGAAGAACTAGGGATTTACTGAACGGGCATCTAAAGATGTCATCTCATCCGCCCTTGACTTGAAAAGCAAATGACATCTTTAGACGTCATCTGCAGCGAAAGCATTAAAAGTAGAAATAAGTATAAGTACAAGAACTTATTGTGAATGACTTTTAATAGGACTAAAGGGAATAGTCTATATCTACAAAGTTTATAGACATCTTTGATCCAGTTTTAGCAGTTATCATCACAATCTTATTACATAAACTGGATATGTAATACACTACAAAATGTCTCAGGATTGGAGGCCAACACACCATTTAATGAATGTATTGGTACTATGTACAGGAATTTAATATAGGACACTAGCGTCTTTCTATTTCTTAAACGAAAATAAAGAAATTAAAAACAATGTCCAAAATTGAGTTATAAGGAAACCACATAAAAAAAGGCAAAAATAAATATTAAAAACTAATTTGTAAAAACCGCCAATATTCAATCTAAATAGAAATAATAATAGTCCTCAACCATAATAAAAGCCACCAATTTTTTAACGGCCATGGACAACGCCACGTTGTGGAGAATTTGTTTAAATTCTAATATATTTGTAGGAGCTGTGAATAATACCGAAATAATTATCAAAACTCGAAGTAAAAAATTGTGTTCCTAATAATCTTATCCAGGAAACACTAATTAAGTATTATTTTATTTGTAATGTATGAAATGCACATAGATGGGTTATATTTATGAAAATATGAAATGAACTAAGTATTTCGAAAAAATATTATGTTCAAACCGTTATGTAGATAATTTTATAACCATATAGCAATACCTTAATAGAAGATGATCAAAACTGGTTTAGATCTTCATAAAAACATTTTTTTCCATAAACACCGCCATTTCCTGCACAAGCCGCATTTTTCGTTGTTTGTCACCTGTTTGTCAAACACAGAATGAAGATGAAGAATGAAATGAAAAACATGTTCTGTGTCGTCTGTGTGATAAACTTGACACACAGGATAGCCAACAACTCGATTCTAGATCCTGACCCGAATATTAGCGGCGTGTAATTTGTGTTGCCTATATAAACTTGAATCACGAATTATTATCGGTGGCATAATATGTAGAGTAGAGTAGAGTAGAGTATTTATTGGTAATAATGTACAAATGTACTTTTACAGGTCAGCAATAATTAAAATTGTCTAAAATTACATTAAAAGTAAAAAAAACCTATTACTAAAATTTAAAAACTAAACACTAATTAAATTACAGGACAAAACAAAATTTAGATCTGAAGTACTCCTCAAATGAGTAGAAAGCACCCATCAGAAGATAATTTTTAATTTGTCTCTTAAATTGGTTAAAATCAAGACTTTTAATAGATATTGGTATACAGTTATAAAATTTCAATGCTAGGTATCTGGTTCCATTTCTGGTCCTCTCAAGTCGACTGAAGTCTGGTACAAGGGCATCATGATTTCTAGTCTGATAAGTATGCTGTTGTGTTTTATACAGATCTACATTTTGATGAACATACAACAGGCACTGCATAATGTACACAGAAGGTAGTGTGAGAATCCTCAGGTTTCTGAAAGACTGCCTACAATCGTCCCGATAACCCTGACCTGTGATTATGCGAATACACTTTCTCTGCTGACCAAACACCTTATCTATATGGCAAGAGTGTCCCCAGGAAAGGATTGCGTAAGTTAGTCGTGAGTGAAAGTTGCTGTGATATGATGTAAGAAGGGTTTGAAGGGAGGTAACCTTAGATAGGTTTCTAAATAAAAAGAGTTGGCTTGAGAGCTTTTGGGAAAGTTTCAGTATGTGCCGTTCCCAAGTGAGTCCCTGATCAAGATAAACACCAAGAAATTTAGCTTCCTGTGAACAATCTGTTAAAATGGGATGTGTAATGGTGTTATGTCTTAGGGTAAAGTTCACTGTTTGTGATTTTGAGTTATTGAGAGAGAGACGATTTGCCAAAAACCATTGGAACAAATTGCTCTCTGTGGTCTCAAGATCAATATCACTGATTTGGGAAGGGTGGTAACTTTGATAGCATGTAGTATCATCAGCAAATAGGACTGTGCTTACCGGGCCCTCTTGTGAAAATCCCAAGTCATTTATATAAATGAGAAATAATATTGGACCTAGAACTGACCCTTGAGGCACTCCATACATCAAAGGTTTTTTATCAGATTTGAGCTGGTTAAAAAACACATATTGAAATCTATCTGATAGATAAGACTCGATCAATTGAATAGACATAGGATGAAAATTATAGGCATGTAATTTTTTAAGAAGAATACTATGAGTGACACAATCAAAAGCTTTAGTAAGATCAAGGAACGAGGCAAGGGTATCAAGAAAGTTTTCAAATCCTTCCAAAATACTGCCTGTAAAATGATCGATAGCAAGTGTTGTTGTTTTGTTTTTTCTAAATCCAAATTGCTGCACTGCAAAAAGCCGATTAGATTCAAAATAGTCATTGATCTGCTTCTTTAGGATTCTCTCAAACACCTTGGAAAGAATTGGCAAAAGAGAAATTGGACGAAAGTTATTATGATCATCAGCCGAACCTTTACGTTTAAAGAGAGGTATGACTTTCGCAGTTTTAAACACTGAAGGAAAAATGCAGGATGAAATTGAGTAGTTTATTAGTTTAGTTAAAGGTAAGCTAATGTTGTGTTTAATTGCCTTGATTATTTTTGTGTTCATTCCATCCGGGTCCTTGCTCTGGCTATTTTTTAATTCTTCAATTGCTTTTACAACTTCCTCCAAATTTGTTGGCTCAAATCTGAAGGAGCAGTGATTAGAGGCGAATGAAGGAGCATGTGGTATAAAACTAAGGTATGTATTGAATGATTGGTCAGTATGATTAAGTGTATTTATTACATTTTCAGCAATACCACAGAAGAAATTATTAAAACTATTTGCATTGAGTGATGAATTTTTTATTGGTAAATTCTTACATCTTGAGTTTATTAGGGACCACATAGCCTGTTGACGGTTGTTAGAGTTTAATATAAAATCATCATTAGATTTAATCTTTGCCTTATGTATAGCATGTCTGTATTTTTTCCTATATTCTGAGAGTGTTTTCTTTGTCACTAAAACGGGGTCACTTTTATTTAAAGATGTCAAAAATTGTAGTTTCTCCCTCATAAGTTTCAAATCATCATTAAACCAAGAATTTTTTTTACATTGTTTACCTTGCTCAACAAGCCTAGATTTTTCAGGAAAAGACAGATTTATTGCCTGCGTTAAAATATCGATAAACATTTTAAACCTTGAGTCCACATCAATACATTCATTATCAATAAATTCAAAATTTTGTAAGCAAAGATTGTTATTTAAAGAGGCCAGTCCCATCTCTGTAATGGGCCTGTAGCTTATTCTAGATTTAGAAGTAGTTTGGGACACTTCACATTTAAACAATATGCCTTTGTGGTCTGAAGTGTGTGAAAGATCAACAGCTTCGGATTGCAACATGGTACTATTAATATTTGTAAATATGTTATCAAGACATCTATTATAACGGGTGTTAAATTTTATTGATTTTTTGAGGTTATAGGATCTAAAGAAATTGCACAGATCCAGGGCTGCAATATCCCTTTCATTGAAGTGCACATTGAAATCCCCTGTTATAATAAGAGGTTTATTTGTATTTAACTTTTTGAAAACTTTTGACATTGTATTGAAGAATTGATTTAAATCACCATCTGGGGTACGATACACAGTGACAAGTTGAATATCAAATTTTACCAAATGTACACCTGTTATTTCACAATGTTTTTCAAGAGACAAACTTTCAAGATTTAATGAAACAGAATCAAAGGTTTCTTTAATATATATACTTACACCCCCATGAGAGCCCACAGTCCTTGCAAAGCCAGAAATCATTCTGTAGTTCTTAATTTTAATTGAAAATAGTTCCTCAGATACTAGCCAGTGTTCATTTATACATAAGCAATCTGCTGATACTTCATTGAGGAGGACCTCCAGATCTAAGAAGGAGGTACGCAAACATTGTATATTACAGTGTAAAATAGTTTTTTGTGCTTTCTTAAAATTTCCTAAAATACCTTTATTATTATTATTATGTACAGGAACATTTACTGCACCACGGTTTTCTTCAGCGGATTCACTGAGGATCGAGGGCGTTGAACATGGAGAAAATGGTTTATGTTAGTTCCCAGTGGCCATAAATCAGATGACATTATGGCATCATTGTTTATCTCAGGAACTCCTACCTTAAAAGAGCTATATAGGTGGTTCTTTTTGGTAACCATCTTCTCACACACACAGTCCTGGTCAAGCTCATATTTTTTGAGAAAGTTGAAAACATCAGTTGCTTCAGTTTCAGGAGTAAAACCTGATATAAATACCCATGATTTAATTGGAGTAGGTGCTACAACCTTTAGTAGGTTATCAGTGTTAATGCCTTTCTTGGGACTTGGTCTTCTGTTTTGTTTTCTTTTTTTATATGACACCAGTTTGAAACCATCATTTTCAGTCACTTCCTCTTGGATGACGGGAAGGATTTGTAACTCAGAAGAGAGTTGTGAGTTTAGATTGGAATCATTGGCAATGTGGCTTTGATCTTGCTGAGTATTGTGATGCAATTGCGATTTTTGTTGTTTTTGATGTTGACTGACAGTGACATTTTTGACGACTTTGACGTTGTCATCTTTCACTCCTTCCACTGCAGTTTGCGAAACTGTCGGTAATACGGTGTTGCCAATCCCAAGTAGCAATTTTTCGACACATTGGTTGTCAGTACAAACAAATGCACTGTATATAACGTTGCCCAAGAGCATTTTCAGTTGTTTCGGCCAACGTCCCCTATCCCGACTGACATTACGATGTTACAACTTTAAGTAATACCTTTAGTTATACGGGCAACTAATTTATTACCATTGTGACAACTACATATCACAGTTCAGTTTTTTCAACAATCGCAACGACTTAAAAACGTTATAATGCTAAACTAATTTACGCCCTGGCCGATTTGGGTTTTCTGGCCGACTCTGAAGTTGTCTGTCACGACCCTAGGTGTTTGACACATTTGCGGCAACTTCAGAAGGAGAAGAATAATTTACTTTATAACCTTATTTTTTTCTTATTATTATATGTTTTATTTTGCTGGAAATTTTCGATTTATTTAACAACCTGTTTGTTTTTTTTTAATAGCTGGTTTCCATTCCATTGTCCACTGTTTTATTAGTAGATTTGATAACCTTAATCTTTCAATCTTTGTATCAGCTTTGCTAGACGGGGTTGCCAGGTCAGTTTTTACTCTTTCAGTAGTTTTGCTCTCACAAAATCAGTAGATTCTTTTTAGGCCATGTAAATACAGTATACTTATACAGTAATCTGCATATCCGTCTTAACTGTCCCAAGAGGAATTCCAAAAAATTGGAAACCTAATTATTTTAAAACAACAACTGGTAATTACCATTTTTTAGCTAAAATCTACTAAATCAAAAACTAAAATATACTTAAGGATTTTTGGGATATATTTGGGATTTTTGATAATAAAAACAACAGCTAACTTACGGGGATAGGCGCAAAATGTCGCCCGTTAAAATGTTCAATGTATTTTAAATGTTTTAATTTTTTGAGAATCCTAAGAAAACTAAAATTATTTTGAAAAATTTAAACGCAGAAAGAAAGATTACGTTATTCCAAGGACAAAAATGTAGTGTCATTTTAATTCCAAATATCTCATTCAAAAGAAACGTTTTGGTTTTTCTAAATAATGCAGTCTTTCATTCTGCGTTTAAATTTTTCAAAAATACTTATTATAGTTTCCTAATGATTCGAAAAAAATGAATAAGTACATTTAACAACTAGAATATTTTGTCATCCACTAATTTTAACAGCTGCATGTCTGGATCAAATTCTTCAAACAATTGTTTCGCATTTAACATTAGAAACACGTGAACACAACATTTTGGGTTTTGCAAAGTTACATATGTTTAGATATTTTAGTTTTCCATCGTTAGCTTCTAATAGGCTCACCGAATGCCAGAACTCTTCAATAACACCTGAAATACTGCTTGCACTGTTACTTGAAATCTGCAAGTTTGTTACACAAGAATCCAGTTTCATTTCTCTGTAATATTCATCATCTACGTCCTGAATCTTATTTTCGGCAATGACCTATTTATTCTGAATCTTATTTTCGGATTGGGAAATTGTAACCAAATGTGTGAAAATTAATTTAGAAATGGGGTAAATACTATTAAAAAGCAAATTTTATTTTAGTCATAACAAAATGTTGAAATATACCAAAAATCTACTAAAAAATATTACCTACTAGAATATTTTAAAAAATATCAAAAATCTACCAAAAAAGTAGAAATCTAGAAATCTCCTAAATGTGGCAACGCTGTTAAGGAGATTGCTACACTTTTGACACTGGTCACATGACCTCTCTGTCACCCAATAAGAGAGCGCGTTCTAAAATGGTTGGGATAGTCAGCGCGGCCGGGTTTGGTTGGCGATTGGACTTCTAAGTTGTCTTATCGGTCTAGAGTTGGTAATAAGGTATTTTTTTAGTAATATTGGTAATATTGTTTAATGCACCATTTTGGTTTTACTTGAGATTTTTGGGATGTAAAGAAAATGAAAACACAGAATATAAAAAATGCAGGCATTTTCTGATAACTTTAAAAGCACCATCAATACATTAAATTTATACAGAACATATTTAACATAAATTTTGACTTTATTATTAAAATTTGATTTTTTTAAATTTGCATATTTTTGTCAAAAATGTCGTAAAAAAGTAGCGCGTGTGTTTTTTAAAGGTGAAATATCCATATTTGACGGTAATCTGAGATGCGTTTATAAATTTCAGATCAGGTAATTTTGTTATGTCCTTTATGTATTTATATAAATTTAAATACCTAATACGATGTCAAAATAGTTATCTTTTTGGTTTTCGCATTCACCATACAGGTGTTAAAAATATAGGTAAAAAAACATAACTAGTCTGACTCCTTGAGCAACCATTGCACGCGCAGGTTCTTTTTATAGTCGCTTCAGTTGTCTTATGCAACGCTTACGAAACGATGTTGCTTCATAGGAGGTTGCCTAGGCAACGTCAAGACAACTCAAAAATCGTCCACCAAATTAGTGCAGAATAGGGTCGTCTTCTAGGCAATAACAATGTTGTAACAAAACGTTGCCACGCGGTAGACAACGTTGTCGCGTCGACAAATTGCTACTTGGGATGTCAACAAAATTTCCTGTTAGCTTTTTAGGGGATGGCTTTGGTGGCTTTCTAACCTCACTTCTTGCGATGTCCAGTTTTTCTAGAAGAATTACCTGATTTTTGTTCAGCAAATCGTTGTTTTCCACCAACAGCTTATTTTTTTCCTCCAGAAGTTTGATGATAATTTCATACAGACCCTTCTCTGTCTCCCAAAAGTCGACACACCCATAAGCCGGAATGTGACGACAAGCTGCAGTCTTCTGAGTGGCTGCCTGAATTAAGCAGGATGAATGGAACGATTTTTCACATTTCCCGCATTGCACTGTGCAAGTTGAACTGAAAACAGTAAATTTTCAACTTTTCGTCATGTTTTTCGCGTTGTTTTACAGACGCACTTGCCAAAACATTCCGACCGTCGGCCATCTTGGATTGATATGATATGTAGTTCACTATTCCTGCCTTTTTCCTTTTTCCGCAATAAAACTAGCATTTGTTTCAAGCTCTATTTTATTCTTCCAAGAAATAAAGTCATCATGGTTGGAAAACTCTATTGTATCGTATTGCATAGGAATGCTATGAGAAGTTTCATAATGTTTAATAAAGTCCTTTTTAAAAGTTGCATGATAATTACACAGAGAACATTTATGTTGAAATGTTTTAGTTTCTGCAGAAACCGAAGCAGAAACTGATACATTTGTGTGCACTTTTTTGACATGAAAGTTTAAACTTGACTTATATCTAAATTGTTTATCAATTATCACAATGTGTGCACTTATATAGACTTTTAAAGGGGCAATTGCATCCAATTTGTCGGGATGCGAACTTTTTACATGTCTTTTTAAATCAAGTTTACGTTTATACACTTTACCGCATTGCACGCACTTATTAATTCTTTCCACACCGAACATTTTCGTTGTCAAGAAAATGAAATACCTACTCAAAAGCAAACACAAACACAGAACTGTGAACAGTAGAAATGATTGAATCGGAAAATTGATCTAACCGCTTCACTGTTCAATTGGTAATTATACAAAGAGTCTACATTCTACCACGTCCAATACTATTTATTAAATATCATGTAACCGCAGTAAATATCGGTTTTTATTATCACTAAATAGTCTTTTCAGCGTTTTAAATAACTCAAAAGGCCCATTTCGTCGATTCAAGTTTATATAGAGGCAACCCAAATTACACGCCGCTACGCCTCGGGTCAAGATTTAGACAGAATATAGCCAACACCGTAATGTAAAGTTCCCATGATTACGTCATATGCGATAGCCGATTCTCCGAGAGCTTTTTGGTTTTTTCATTGTCGATTTATTCATAAAATATGAATAAATTTTAATAAATCTTGTTATCATCATGCGCCAGTTTTTCATACAAAAATTCTAATCTCCTAAAATGTAGGCCCATATCGGTTTCTTTAAAATTAATATTATTCGGAAGTTAATTTCTTGTTGCATTTTAATATTCTCCTTTAATAATCTGCTATCTTTAAAGGAAATTAACAACAATTTTAACTGAATTAATTAATTATTATGTTATAAATTTTTTACAGTGAAGAACATTTTTTAATGATCCATTCTAGTCTGAATGATGTGATATATTTGACTGTTTCCCCCTTTAGTTCGTCTTCTATGTCCATGTTCGTTTTAAGTCTTTTCTCGCCCTCTCTTGTAATGTGGGGGGAATAGTATTGCACTCATTTTTTTTCCAATTTTAGTAAGCTTTAGTACTACTCTTTTTTTAATTTATATTTGTTTCCATAGCATACGTAACAATAACTGGTTTAATAAAGGTTCTGTTCTCTACAGATTCATTTTTGTATTTTTGCTATTTTTTGCTTATCAGTAAATTTATGTTTATGCCATATGACCATGGACGTGCTGTGTTTATACGTCCATGCATATATGACTGATCTTTTAAAATTCTTCCTTTTACTCTGTCCCTAACCAGAGTTTTTCAAATTCTCTCCCAGGTGGGTACAGTTACAAACCTATATAATTTGATGAGATCATGTGTGTATCTGTTTTTCCGTCTTCCTTCTATATACTTTGTTATATTTTCATTTATCTCCAAATTTTTGCTTCATTTCCTAATGCTTCTATTAGTGCGGTCTTTGTGATGGCTATGATATTCGGGTAATCTGCGTAGGCTATATTATATATAGTTCAGCTCAACAGGCCTTAGGGGCCCAAGGCTTCAATTGTTTTCTTCCATTTCTTTCTGTCTTGTGCTAGGTTTTTCCAATCTTGTACCCTCAGCGACTTCAGATCTTCTTTTGCAGACTCCAACCATCTTCTTCGGGGGCGTCCTCTTTTTCTTTTTGTACCAGCCTCCGTGTTTATTAGTTGATTGGGAACTCTTCCTTCTTCCATTCTTGCTATATGCCCAAGCCATCTTAATCTTTGAATTTTGGCGAGTGTTGTTATTTTTGGTTGTCCATATATTTGCATTATTTCTTCATTCGTTCTTCTTCGCCAGATATTCCCCTCTTTTAAACCTCCATATATCCTTCTGAGGATCTTTCGTTCCCATCTATCTAATTTTACTTCCATATCTTTATTTAATGTCCAGGTCTCGCTAGCATAGAGTACCGTAGGTCGGATAACTGTTGTATATATTCGTTTTTTTGCTTTTCTGGATATTATCTTCGACCTCAGTATCTTATTTAGACTTCCAGCACTCTTACTACCTTTCGCCATTCTTTTTGCTATTTCTTGGTTCTCTTCGTTCCTATTTGTTAGTGTTACTCCCAAGAAATCGAATTGGCCGACAATTTCGAAGTTATATTCTTTACTTGGGCTTTGTATCTTAAAGGACTGTCCCAGATGATTTTCATTTCCCTTCATCACCATATATTTCGTTTTCTCTTCGTTTATTTCTAAACCATATTCCTTGGCTGTTCTTTCTAGTCTATTGAAGATTTCTCTTAATTCTGCAGGTCTCCTTGTTATTAAGGTAATATCATCTGCGTATGCTACACATTGATGCCTGTGATGATAAACTGTGCCTTTAGTATAGATATTGCATTCTCGTATAATCTTCTCTAAAATTAAATTGAAGAAATCTGTTGATAACGGGTCACCTTGTCGCAGGCCTCTATTGGTGATAAAGCTATCCGAAACCCGTATCCTTCTATCCAGTGGTGTCATCGTGTGGGAACGCGTGGGAACGCCGTTCCCGCACTGGTTAGGAAAAGAAAAAAAAATAATAGCGAATTTAGGTTTTGTAAAAAAAATTAGCAGTGCGTTCCGGCACTGCGTTCCCGCACTGCTAATTTTGCCATGACACCACTGCTTCTATCATAACTTTACTTTTAGTGTCACTAAGTATGCATTTAGTCAATCTTACTATTTTTGGTGGAAATTCAAAATATTCTAGTGTTTCATATACTTTACTTCTTTTTATGGTATCGTATGCCTGTTTAAAATCAATAAATAACATATTTAATGCTAGGTTGAATTCATATGAGCTAGATAAAATTTGTTTCATTGCAAAAATTTGGTCTATTACCGATCTTTGTGCTCTAAAACCCGCTTGATATTCACCTAGACAATTTTCCACTTTTGTTTTAATTTTATTTCTAATTAATATGGCCAGAATCTTATATACTGTATCTTGTAGAGCTATTCCCCTGTAATTTCTACAATCTGTAACGTCTCATTTTTTATGTAAAGCAAGGTTAAGTATGAGCAAATCAAGGTTAAGTACAAGTAAACATTACAAAAATGAGCTCTACAGAAAAATTTTGTTTTTTCTGCAAAAAAAAGGTAGTTCATGCTGTAATGTGCAGTATTTGTAAGGGAAATTATTTTCACGAGAGTTGTGCAGAAAAATCTGGAGCAATGAAAGGAAATACAATCAAATGTGGTCAATGTGCAAAAAGTGAGGTTAAGTCGGATGAAGTCGATTTTTCTTCAAACAAATCAAAGGAAATCTCAGAGTTTCAAAAGTTATTTCAGAAAATGGAAGAATCTATGGAATTCCTGAGCAGCAAATTTGATACTCTTACAGTGGAAAATCAAAATGCATTACGGGAATTGCGAGATATGAAAAGAGAAAATATCCAATTAAAAACCAAAGTTAGCCAGCTGGAAAAAAGAATCTGTGAACTAGAAATCAAAGAATTTTCCTGTAACCTAGAGATTCACGGAACTCAAATCAAAAATGAAGATCCCAAAGAAGTTCTAATGGAAATTGCTAATGATCTTTTATCATGTAATTTTAATAGTCAAGATGTGTCAGACTGCTTCAAACAAGAAACCAAAAATGGAGCAATAATTGTTGCAAAGATGAGATCACGTGATATAAAAACTAAGTTTATCAAAGCACGAAAAAATCGTAAAATGGAATCTAATATGCTGAGTTGCAACAAAAACAAAGAGAATACCTCAAAGATCTATATAAACGAGCAGCTCACCTTTACAAACAGAAACTTGTTTAACATTGCATACAAATTAAAAAAGGAAAGGAAATACAAATACTGTTGGACAAAAAATGGTAGGGTATATGTAAAAAAATCTGATGATTCTGAGCCAATTTACATTCACAATGAGGATATTATCAAAACTCTTTAATATTATTTGTGTGAACATTATAGTAAAATGGAAAATACGTTAGTAAAATGGATAATGATTGTAAATTGCAAATAAAATTTAAACTGGATAAAGTACAGTGTGATAATAGTACTGAGTTTAACATACTCTACCTGAATGCTCAGTCTTTGAGAAATAAGATATTGAACTTTGAAACGTTAGTTGTTAAGTTAAATATGCCAGATTTAATTGTAGTGGCCGAACATTGGCTGAGAGTGGGTGAAGAAACATATTTTAATGTGAATGGTTATAGTTCAGTTTTTGTTTGTAGGGATAAAGAAGGTGGTGGTGTAGGGTTATTTGTTAAAAGCTGTTACGAGTACTCAGAAGTCTACAGATATAATAAAAAGTGTTCAATGTTATTTTTACAGATCGATAGAAGTATTATAGTGGGTGGAGTATATCGACCTCAAGATTTCTACTGCAATGAACTTTTTGATGCACTGGATACAGCACTAAACATATTTGTGAATAAAAAAATTCCAGTTTGGATACTAGGTGACTTTAACATAGACCTTATTCAAGAGAGTATCCCACAAAAATTAGTTTGTCAAACAATTGTGTCCAACGGTTTTAGTATATTAAATAAAACTAACCCTACCAGAATCACCAATCATTCGGCTACATGTATTGATTATGTGATGACAAACACTTTAAACTTTGATGCAACGTTATATATAGTAGATGAAGGTTTCGGTGATCATCAACTGCAGCTATTAAAGGTAAAAAACACATCATTTATAACCACTGACAAGTATTATACAGTAACAACTTTAAACAAACTGAAATTCAAAAATGAAATATACAGCTTGCAAAATCAGATTTGGAATGAACCTGATTCTTTATGTGATGAAATATTACGTGTTTATTTAAATAATCTTAATACAAAAACAATTAAAAATCGATTTCGACAAAAAAGTGCACCATGGTTTAATGTCACATTACATAACCTTGTTTTAAAAAGAGATTTTCATTATAGAAGGCATAGACAATTCCCTAATAGTAAGTTCTTACAAGATGTTTATAAGTCCGTGCAAAATGAACTACTGAAAGCAGTAGGCAAAGCAAAAAAAGACTATTTCACGAATAAATTATCCGATGCACAAGGCAATAGTAAAAAATTATGGGCAACTATCAATCACCTTATTCATAATGCCGAAAATACAAAAAAAACAATAACAATACATGAACTACACTATCAGAACTCGATATATAATAAATCTGAGGAGCTATCAAACCAATTAAACAAATATTTTTCACAAGTAGGAAAATCTCTGTCAAAAAACATAACACCTTCAACAAGCACTCCAATAAATGTATCACCAAAAGAATATATATTTGAATGGCAACAAGTCTTAGAAATTAATGTTCAAGAGGTTGTAAGAAAACTAAAAAAAGGCAAATCTCCTGGCTGGGATGGCTTTGGTGTTGATATTATCAGGGAGTTTGAAGAGGAGCTTCTACCGATTATAACTAAATTAGTTAACCTTTCTCTTGTCACTGGAACAATCCCGAGCTCTATGAAAATGGCAATAGTGATACCACTTTATAAGGGAGGAGACTCAAAACAGCCAGGAAGTTATCGGCCAATATCTCTCTTAACAGCTATGTCAAAGATATTAGAATCATGTGTAAATCTTCAAATCGTAAACTTCTTGAATACAACTGGTGCCTGGTTTAATCGACAATATGGTTTCAGACATAATTCCAGCACAGTGTCAGCAGCTACCGATTTGATTACAGATATATATAGTAACTTAGACAAAGGATTAAGCTGTGTATTTGTATCACTAGATTTACAAAAAGCTTTTGATACAGTTAACCATGAGTTACTTATCTCAGTGCTTGAACAATATGGTATAACTGGTATGTCCTTAGTATGGCTCAGGGATTATTTGACTGGCAGAATACAAAAAGTGCTCTGTAATAATGTACTTAGTACAGCAGAAGACATCACATGTGGAGTTCCTCAAGGGTCTATATTGGGACCAACATTGTTCCTTATTTATATAAACTCCATCTCCAATCTGCCTTTAAAATCAACGCTATTTTTATATGCTGATGATACGGGACTCTTGTATGCTGACAAAGATCCCAAAAAGCTAGAATATGTTGTAGAAAAAGATCTGACAGATATAGATGACTGGCTCAGATACCACAAGCTCTCACTCAATATGAATAAATGTAGTTACACAATAATTTCAAATATTGAAGAACACAGAGAGCTACAGTTAAATTTTGGAAAATTCAAATTCGTTAAAAAAAATGTTACCAAATACCTTGGCTTACACATAGATAATCGACTAACATGGGAACAGCATATATTGAACACGTGTCAAAAAATAGCTCCAGCAGTGGGTATGCTTGGAAGAATTGCTAAATTTATAAGTATCCCACAGCGTAAAATGATCTATCACTCTTTAATAAATTCACATTTGTCATATCTAACTATTGTTTGGGGTAATACAAATCAAAAACAGCTACATCCTCTCATGGTGTTACAGAACAAGGCTGTGAAATATATATTTCAACTGTCAAGACTTCATCCAACTGACGACCTGTACTATCAGAGAGGAATTCTAAACATTGAGTCGCTATACATTTTACAAGTTTGTATATTCATTCATCAAATTAAGCTTTCTCAAACACGTACAAATATTACTCTAAGACGTATAGAAGATGTGCATGACCATAATACCAGACAGGGAGGTAGTTTTCAAACCGTAAGAATGCGAACTACTGGTGCACAAAGAAGTATATACTCAAGTGGTCTGATTTTGTATAATAAGTTACCCACAAAGATCAAAGACTGCAGGCTAGAAAGATTTAAAACTGAATTAAAAGAGTTACTTCTTACTAACTACTACAACAGATAGCTTTAATTGAATATAATTCTATAACAATTTAATAATAAATAATAATTTAATCATTTACTTTAATACAATTTCTTTAATGAATCTATATAGGAAAACTTAACCTTCAGTGTAAAGTAGTCTAAAAAGTTTTATGTTATGTAATCTGTTACCATTATATTTATGTTTATTATGTTACCACAAAACCAGCATAGCTACGGCTCTTGGTTTTTTAATGTATTTTTTTTTTGTATATTGTTATTACGTATTTTAATAAATGGAATAAAAAAAAAAAAAAATGTACAGGACATAGGATAGCTTCTTTCCACTGATTGGGTATATTTTCTTTGATCCACACTTCGCATATTAACTCGGTGATTTCTTCTTGAAGCCTTTCGCCACCATCCTTTAAAAACTCTGCAATGATACCGTTTTCTCCCGGTGCTTTGTTGTTTTTTAAGTTTTCTATGATATCTATAATTTCTTCCTTGGTAGGTACTTCTTCATTCACATTTGGGTCTCTTTCTTCTTCATGTGGTAGTTGCATTTGCTCTATTTCGTCTTGATCGTCTGTGCATAATATATTCTGGAAATAATTGGCCCATCTTCTTAATTTTTCATCTATTCCACCTATCAGATTTCCCTCTTCATCTTTATAATATCTTGATGCGGTTTTGTACTGGGTTCGGTCGCGTTTTATTTCTTGGTAGAAATTCCTGACTTGTTTATTTAAAAACTCTTCTTCAATTCGGTCTAATTTCTGCTCTAGATTTAACCGTTTCTTTCTTCTACACATCTTCTTTGCTTCCCGTCTTTTTTCAGCATAGGCTTGTTTACTTTCTTCATTATTTCTCATTATGCTGTTTATTCTGGCTTTATTTCGCTCCCTAATTGCTTTCTTACAATCTTCATCGTACCAGTCTGTTTGTTTATTTTGTCTTTTTCTTAGTAATACTAAGTCGGCTGCCTCTTGAATGTTTCCCCTTAGCTGTACCCATCTGCTTTCTATATCATCTACTGTTGTCTGGCTTTCTATTTTCTGTTCAATTTTCTGCTTGAATTTTTTCTTAACCTCTTCATTCTGAAGTAGTGCACCGTTATATCTTTTCATTTTTGTGCAACTAGTCTTAGGGATTGTGGGAATTATTTGCTCCATTTTGACTCTGACCAAAAAGTGATCAAAATTTGCATCTGCACCTCTATAACTTCGGCTATCTTGTATGGCTCTTGCATGTTTGGCTTCTATTAGCAAATGATCTATTTGATTTACTGTTTGTCCATCTGGTGATACCCAGGTACCTTTATGGATTTCTTTGTGGTCGAAATAAGTGCTCATAATTCGCATATTGTGTTCGAAAGCAAATTCTATTACTCTTTTTCCATTCAGGTTACTCTCCCTGTGTTTACTTTTCCCCCCTGTTATTTGTTTGTATACGTCCTCTCTGCCAATCTTGGCATTGAAATCTCCTACAATTATTTTTGTGTCGTATGATGGTATTTGGTAGAACAGATGCTCTAACTGTTCATAAAAGCTGTCTTTAATATCTTCTTCTGTATTTTCCGTTGGTGCATGTACATTTATAAGGGATATTTTTCTGTATTTTCCCCTCATTCTTATTTTGCATATTCTGCTTGTGACTGCCTCAAAATCTATCACCAGACTGGCAAATTTTTTCTTTATAAGGAATCCAACTCCAAATATACGTTCATTGTCTCCACTGTTGAAGAATACATAGCTTCCCACATCTATGCAGAAATTTTCTTTTTGTTTAGTTTCTTGTATAGCTGCAATATATATCTCATATTTCTCCAATGTATCTGATAAATTTTTTAGTGCCCCTACTTCAAAAGTCCCTCTAACATTCCATTGTCCTATCATAATCATATTTCGTGCCTTATTCGTTTCCGTATTTATCTGTCCATTGTGTTTGTTTAGACTTAGTTTTTTTCCATTTTCTCTAATTTTTCGGTGCTATGGTTCCATTTCCACCATTCATCGTTTATACATATTTTCTGATAGCCGACTTTCGTTTCATTACCTTTTCCTTTTTCTTCTCTCGCCATATCTCTTAACTCTTTCTGTAGTCTGGCTTCGGTTTGTGTTAGATCACTTTCAATGAAGTACCGCGTTCCTCTTAATTTACTCTTGTTCTTCATAATAAGTTCTTTATCCTTCATTGTATCCATTTTACTATCGCCACTGGCAGTTTCCCTTGAGAGGTTCTTATTTTCTGCACATCTTTTATTTTAACGTTCACATTCAATTGATTTGCTATGAAGTTGGTGGCATCTTCAATTTCCTCATTTTCTTTGAAATCATGTCCTTTAATCACAATGTTTTGTTTTCGAAATTGTTTATCCATCTTTTCTATCCTGCTTTCTAGGAAATTTACCTTTCCCTTCAACTCACAATTTTCTTTTTTTAGATTGCGAATTTCCTCTTGAAAGCTCTGCTGGTCTTTTCGTATTCCCTTAACTTCGTTCATAAGAGCGATCATCATTTCTTTCAGTTCTGTATTATCACAATCTTTCTTAGCTGGAGACCTAAATAATTTTCTGCTTTTTGTGAAAGGGTTTTCATCTTGGTCGTCTTTTTTTCCATCCCTCTTTCTCTTACTATCATCAGATTCTTCACCATCCATCTGAGTCAGTTCTTTACACGTGGCCATAGCGTTAAATATAATAATAAATAAAATATAATAAATCTATTACCTTTTTCCGGGCAGTGTTTTGAAGGTATAAAACTCTCACTTACACGCCACTGTATTGTTTTGTAAATTAAACACTAATAATTATCCTTATCGTAATGGTCCCCGCGCACCCCACGCTACTTGCCTCTTCAACCGAGCGGAGCAACTAGAACAGGGCCCGGATTACGTACACTCGATACGCATCGTATCCGCCATGTTTTACCATAGCGCCTTATGGGAAAACATGGCGGATACGATTCGTATCGAGTGTTCGTAATCCCTATGCAGGTTTATTGTTTAGGTTATCCGTATGCAATCTCTAAAAATTCTATTTTATTCACAATTTTCTAAATACACTCGATTCGCACAGCCACTATTTCGTCGGAGAAGCACTTTGTTTTTAAAAGAACTCGATATTATCCGAAATTTACGAATTAAATATCGGAGCCGTTTTAAACACGTCTTTCTCGATCTTCTGACACAGTACACTCTCGCGTAGGCTATATTATGCGGGCTATATTATTTTGGAGTTGATTGGTAATAATATTTTTATTATCCAGTTTTGTCTTCTTAATTATTGCTTCTAGGATCAGGTTGAACATTGTCGATAAAATAGCACATCCTTGCTTAACTCCTGTGTTTATTTTAACTTCTTCAGAAATTAATAATCCGTTGAATATTTCGCGGTATTGTTTTTAAGCGTCACAGTCAACATTTTTCTTATTTTTTATTGGAACCCCAAGCTCCTTTAATTATTCCATTTCATTTTTGATCGTAATATCTATCGAATACAGTTTTACAGTCTATAAAGACCACATGTAGATATTTTGTGGTAACTTCGGGTAATAAATTCATAGTCGATGACAGGATTCGTTTTTATAAAAGGCATTTATTTTGAAACTAAACATACAAAATAAAAGACAGTTACCGTTAATTACTTGGTAATTTCGTTATCAAAATGTAATTATTACAATATACTATTGTGTATCATTTTATCAATCAAAGATAGAATAAAAACTTTATTTTTTTTAATATAACGCGGGCACATAAATTTGATACACCTTGTATATTGATTTAGGAACTAGTTATTAGAAGGTAGCTTTTACGCAGTGGGTTTATCCTTAATGAGTTTTTCCCTGAAGAATTAAAGGCATTTGTAAATACAGTGAAGTGAAAAGACAATTTATTTCGGATTATAATTTTAAAAAGATTGTTTTGTTACGGGAAAGGCAAAATCCACAGGTAATTGTAATTATTAGTTTTTAGAAAAAATAGGTAGAGAAATTTAGAATTTTAAGTCCTTTTGTTTAAGCCCAAGAATATTTGTAGAATTCCCGAAAAGTAATTATGATGAGTAGAAGTATTTGTTGAAAGAATGCATGGGTTTTTTCGAATAAAAAAAGGAATGTGGAGAGAGAAATGTTTCTGATTGGCTTGGCAATTTGGAATGGGGAGAGAGAAGTTTGAATGTTCAGACAGTTTGGAAAAGGAGATTATTATGTGACCGGCATCCGAGAAGAGCAGTCAAAAGTTTTCGTGAGTAGTTCAGAAGCAAGTACTAGTGGTTGTTTGATAGTGAAGGGTAGCTGAAAAGTGGAACGAGAGACAAATCAAATTGAGAAGAAATACCTCTTTGATTCTGTAAAGTCCAAGAGAGTAAGTTACAAGAACTATAGTTATTAAAATTATTTGTGACACCAAGTAAAAAAGATACTTGGGTCTCAGGAGATTATCATTGTGAGAAAGAGAGGAGAGAGTTTGGAGTTTATTGAACGAGTACTGGTCAAAAGAGGCCTGGCTCGTGTTTTGGAGAAATAGTTGCTGGTATGCTGCTGGATTGATGCTGGGAACGGAGAGGGCTTTGATTGGTAGCCTAACATAATCAACAAGGAAGAGCTGTTTGGGTCAAGAGGAGACATCATTGTGTGTGAATCAAAAAGGTCAGTCAATAACTTATGTGATAGATTTTTTTTATAATCAGAGGTTAATTTTTTTTGCGTAAAAGCATATGAATTAAGATTCCAACATTTCAAAAATTTAATAGGAAGTATAAGTAGTTTTGCGAATACCTAAATTGGTTTGTTTAGCTTATTTTATTAATGGTATCAAGAACAAAGCGATAAATATTTGTTTGAATTAGATTAATTTATATGGTAAAAGTCTCAATTGGCAGTTATGCCCACAGGATTTAATTGATAAATTTGCAGAGCATTGCTTTTGATAATAAAGGTATTTGTATGTACTTATTTATGGTATTTCTATTTATTTCCTTTTCCTATTTTATCCCGATAAGGATCAACTAAGAGATACTGAAGCCACGAGAAAGGATAAGTATAACCTAAGATAATTAAATTATTAACTAAATTTTAGTTATTTTTTTTATGACAAAAAGGCACCATGAGATTTTTCTTAATTTTTTTATGTATGATTTGCGACAATTGAATAATTAATTAAATAAATACTAATTAATATAAAAGTAAGAGAAAGCAGATCATAACAATACATATCGAACTTTCGTAAACATCAGGTTGGTGTGACGATATTTGATAAATTAATAATGATAATAAACAACGATCGCGGGGATTAGGAATCGCATTTATTGCTCAACGCGAAGTAGGCGTAATAAGGAGAGGACATAATTATCTCGCTCAACTCGCCAGATGGTAAAAAATATGTAAGGATCGTTTCGCTCACCACGCGTAGCTTAGGATGGGGGCGAGGTTCGTCAATTTCGCTCAGCACTCCAAATTGATGGGGTTCTGAAGGTTTCGGAATATGGTCGGGACACGTTTAACTCACCTATTATACATCATCATTCTCTTTGCCTTATCCCTATGCGGGGTCGGCTTCCCTAATTGCATTTCTCCATACAATTCTATCTTGGGTCATATCAATGTTAATCCCCTTTACCAAAATGTCCTGCCTAATCGTCTCCCCCCACGTCTTCCTTTCCTACTCCTTCCAGGAATCTGCACTTCAGCAATTCTTCGAATTGGGTGATTAGCGTCTCGACGTTGAACATGACCAAACCATCTCAACCTATACTCTCTCATTTTGGCATCAATTGGTGCCACACCTAGACTTCCCCTAATATACTCATTTTTAATTTTATCCTTTTTTGTCACTTCACTTATCCATCTAAGCATTCTCATTTCCGCCACATGCATTTGTTGTTCCTCTTTCTTTTTTACTGACCAACATTCAGTTCCGTACATCATAGCCGGTATTTATAGAATTTTTCCTTCAACTTCATTGGAATTTTCCTGTCACACAGCACACCACTCGCTTCCTTTCACTTCATCATCCAGCCCTAATTCTACTGCATGCATCTCCATCTATTTCTCCATTACTCTGTGATACCGATCCCAGGTACTTAAAACTATTGCTTTTTACAATCAGTTCGCCATCCAAAGATACCATTTTATTTGTAGTAACTCCATCTTTAAATGAACATTGCAAATACTCTATCTTTGTCCTACTAAGTTTTAAACCTTTTTCCTCCAGAACTTGTCTCCACTGTTCCAGTTTTTGTTCTAAGTCTCTTTCACTATTTCCTACTAACAAGACATCATCAGCATACATTAATAGTACCATGGAATGTTACCCTGTAGTTTCGCTGTAGTTTTGGTTCAAAACTAATGAGAATAAATATGGGCTAAGCACCGAGCCTTGGTGCATCCTACTTTCACATAAAATTTATCAGTCTCTCCCACACCTGTCCTAACACTAGTCGTTACTCCCTCATACATATCTCTCACAATCTTTACATATTCACCAGGGACTCCTTTCTTATTGAGTGCCCACCACAAAATCTCTCGAGGAACTCTATATCATATGCTTTCTCAAGATCAATGAATACCATATGAGCGTTTGTTTCTTTACTCCTGTATTTTCCATCAACTGCCTTATAATGAAAATTGCATCTGTTGTTGATCTGCCCTGCATAAAGCCAAATTGATTCTCGGATATTTCGGTCCCTTCACGTATCCGTCTATCAATTACTCTTTCCCATATTTTCATGGTGTGGCTAAGCAGTTTTATAGCCCTGTAGTTTGTACATTGTTATATATCTCCGTTGTTTTTGTAGACAGGTACTAGTATACTGCTTCTCCATTCATCTGGAATTTGTCCAAGTTCCATAATTCTATTAAATAAACCTGCTAGCCACCTTGTTCCTGTCTCTCCCAATGCTCTCCATACTTCCCCAGGAATATCATTTGGTCCTACTGCTTTTCCTTTCTTTATTTTTTGAGGCGCTTGAGCCACTTCCTCGTTTGTTATTTTGGTGACCATTGCTGCTACTTTCTCCGTTGACTCTACAGGCTGTCTGTCAAATTCTTCACAGTCGTAAGAAATCCCAGAATAAGGTTCAAGAAGTCCCATGCGAAAAGTGGTCCAAATTTTTTTTAACAATTTTTTTTAATCAAATTTCAAAATCAATATTTTTGGCCCGGACAATTTTTTTTTAGGTTTCTTGGACTATTCTGGACAAAAAAGGTCTATTATATTTTTTCTCTAAAGTTGATCGTTTTCGAGTTATAAGCAATTTAAAATTTGAAAAACGCGAAAATGACCATTTTCAAGGCTTAATAACTCGGTTAAAAGTTATTATTATGAAAGTCAGAAAGTGACTAAATCAAAGTTTAAGGCTCCCCCTACAAGATCCTGAAGAAATTTTTGTCATTATTTTATTACTAAGCTGTCATTTTTAAGTAATAATAATGAGCTCCATGCACGTGTTAGGCGACCGTAAATGCTGAGTGCGAGAGAGATGCCATTCCGGCAGTCCACTTGTGCATCTTACTCGCCCTCATATTTACAGCCGCGTCACTACGATCTAACCGCTCATTGTTATTAATTAAAAATAACAGCTAATTAATAAATTAATGACACAGATTTCTTCAGGATCACGTAGCGGGGGCTTTGATTTAGTCATTTTCTGACTTTCATAATAATAACTTTTAACCGAGTTATTAAGCCTTAAAAATGGTCATTTTCGCGTTTTTCAAAATTTAAATCGCTTATAACTCGAAAACGATCAACTTTAGAGAAAAATATAACAGACTTTTTTTGTCCAGAATGGTCCAAAAATCCTAAAAAAATTTGTCCGGGCCAAAAATATTGATTTTTGCAATTTGATTAAAAAAAAATTGTTAAAAAAAATTTGGACCACTTTTCGCGTGGGCGACTTCTTGAAACCTTATTCTGGGGTGTCTCACAAATGTGATTATGCAAAAAAATCTCATGGGAATATTTTTCCCAACGAACCCGCCGCTTTCGACTTGTCTAAAAGTACTTTCTCCATCTCTTTTTGACATCCTTTTCGTAAACTAGTATTTTATTATTTTCATCTCGGATACATCTAATCTGATTAAAATCTTTTGCTTTCTTTGCTCTCTGTTTGGCTATTTTATATATCGTCGTTTCGCCTTCCCTGGTACCAAGTTGATCGTATAGGTTTGAATTTGAATACGCTTCTGCTTTTGCTACTGCTACTTTCGCTTCCTTTTTCGCCACCATATAGTTTTGAAGATCTGTGTCGGATCTATAGTTTCTTGCCACTTTTTATATAATTTTTCTTTCTCTTTTATTTTTCCTTGAACTTCGTAACTCACCTATTTTACCTGGTTGGTTATTACCCGTTCTGCCCGTTCAGCATACAGAGAATGCCCTACCTAATGGAGTTCCGTTCCGTCTTTTATACTGTCAGATACAGTATATAAAAACACGTTTTGTTTAATACGTAGGCGTATTCTCGACGATAATAGTATATTACTTTATGAGGCGGAGAAGCATGACTTTTCTTGACGCGCCCGATATTACGCGCCGAACGAAGTGAGGCGCGTAATAGAGGGCAAGTCAAGAAAAGTCGCTTCTTTGCCGAATAAAGTATACTATTTTTTCTTCAAACGTAGCAATTTTCAACCATAAATAGTACAATTCATACGCTATTTTTACTCGAAATTAACTGTGACAACTATCAAAGTCGTCTAGATGTTAGAAATTAAAATAATTAAGTCGTCGGAATGATTGCTGAAAGTTGTGCTCGACCATCAGTATTATCAACAATTACCAATGCGTATCAATAGTCGGGAACATTTTTGCACGGTTTCAATTTTGAAAATGCCTCATTAACTAATTGTACTTTTAATATTACTATAAATAAAAATGATGTTTAATTGTTGTTAATGACATTTGTATTGTTGCTTTGTGACATGTTTCATATTGTTGCCATGACAACATTTTTCCCTCCGCCGTAAAGAAATGGGAAAAAAAACTGCTGCCGGCGGAGACATCAAACTTTTACAGGATCAAGTTAGATAAGTAATGTCATCATTATTTGACGTTTGAAGAAAATAGTATATTACTTTATGAGGCGGAGAAGCATGACTTTTCTTGACGCGCCCGATATTACGCGCCGAACGAAGTGAGGCGCGTAATAGAGGGCAAGTCAAGAAAAGTCGCTTCTTTGCCGAATAAAGTATACTATTTTTTCTTCAAACGTAGCAATTTTCAACCATAAATAGTACAATTCATACGCTATTTTTACTCGAAATTAACTGTGACAACTATCAAAGTCGTCTAGATGTTAGAAATTAAAATAATTAAGTCGTCGGTGGGATAAACCCTCATGATTCGCCAACATCGGGAATGATTGCTGAAAGTTGTGCTCGACCATCAGTATCATCAACAATTACCAATGCGTATCAAGAGTCGGGAACATTTTTGCACGGTTTCAATTTTGAAAATGCCTGATTAACTAATTGTACTTTTAGGGCCGGTTGTTCGAACGCTAATCAACAATGATCATTATCAAATGTTTAATTACTGTCACAACTGTCAATGTCAACTTTGATTGGGTTGCTGAAAACATAATTATTGATTACAATTGTGAAATTAGTTAATCAAATATGTTAATAATTGTTATGTTAATTGATTAACTAATCTCGTAATTATAATCAATTATGTTTTCAGCATCCCAACGAAAGTTGACATTGACAGTTGTGAGAGTAATTAAATATTTGATAGTGATCAGTTTTGATTAGCGTTCGAACAACCGGCCCTTAATATTACTATAAATAAAAATGATGTTTAATTGTTGTTAATGACATTTGTATTGTTGCTTTGTGACATGTTTCATATTGTTGCCATGACAACATTTTTCCCTCCGCCGTAAAGAAATGGGAAAAAAAACTGCTGCCGGCGGAGACATCAAATTTGACAGGATCAAGTTAGATAAGTAATGTCATCATTATTTGACGTTTGAAGAAAAAATTATATTATCGGGTATAATATCACAAGAGAGTGAGAATAAATTGAAAATAATGTGACAGTTTTTCGAAAATTTGTTGTCTGGCAATAGACACGAGAGCCCGCAGGGCTCGAGTGGCTATTGCCCAATGACAACCAAATTTGAGTAAAAATGAAGCATTATTTTCTTATTTATTCTTACTGTCGTGTGATATTCGTAAGATTATTTTTTAATACGTATATTATGGATATTTTCTTAAATGTGACAGTTGTCAAAACTAGGAAACTGGTTGCCATTAAACAGAAACAATCTACTTAAAAAATTCTATCGGGTATTTTCTACAGTAGATAATTCTCAGTATAATTTTAATCTGATTGGACAGAATTAAACACGTGATCAAATATCTTACTATACGATTGGAAGTTAAAATCATCAAAAAGTAATCGTCACAATTTCTCGATTATATTCTCCTGCTTTTTGTATTGTTCTAGTGTTACGGTAAGAGTAGATAATCGATAAACGGTAAATGTAGGAAATTATTTTCAATTATCTGCTTTTACCGTTAATTGTATACAATTACCAAGGACCAGCGGTAAAAGTAAGTAAAATTATGAAATAAAAACAATAAATTCGAAGAGCTATTCAAGAAGTGTTATTTTATTGAACTGAATTAAAAACAATAAGAGACATTTTATTTAGCCTGAATTGACCTTTTTTGTCTGAATTAGTACTACTACTTTACTTACTTACTATTTGTTGTGACATGACAAACTCTCATGGAACTTTGGAATTACATAACATTCCATTTTTTACATTTACTTAGGTATCTGTTTTACATTTTATTTACTTTTGCAAACACATCGCCGATAGCATTGCCCGCCCGACAAATACGTTTTTCTAACATACTCGCGCAATTAAATGTTTAGTTTTGGAACCATGTCTAAAGAAATCGAATGATTCTTTGCAGATGGTAAATTGATTTCTGCTATACAACTATGGCAGTCGCCCTTCTTTAGTAGCCAATTCATATGATTCATTTTAAAAACTCATAAAAACAGCCAAACTAGATAGATTCATTCACTGATGGTTGCTCAGGTTTTTCTGGTTCTTGTTCTGTTAAAGGCTCATTTGGCTCATCCACTTCTGCTTCTTCACATTCTTCGGAATCAGGACTTGATGGGTTTCTTCTACTTGTTCTTCTACTTCCAAATCTTCTTCAGTCGAAATATTTTCTAAAGCATCTTCTGGCAGTGATAAAGTTTTAAAACCAATTTTGGCAAGAACCCCAAACACTTCATACGGACTGCACTTGATGCCAGAAGGGTAAGCTAAGCTCGGTTCTTGGCGAATTGTACAGATCGAAGGCCCTTCTGTCAACTTTTTGTTTGGTTGCTTTCCAACCAGGAACTTAGTATATTTTCAATGCCTTTATTCGCAACAGATCCTTTGTGACTGCGACTGAGTCTTGGTTTACCGTGCACTATCTTCAAATCTTTCACATGGAGCACAGTTCTTCTATAATTATGTTAGAGAATTCTCGTCCATTGTCGCTTTGTAGAAGTTGTCGCTCTGACAACTTTGTGTTTGGTTGCTTTCCAACCAGGAACTTAGTATATTTTCAATGCTTTTATTCGCAACAGATCCTTGTGACTGCGACTGTGTCTTGGCTTACCGTGCACTATCTTCAAACCTTTCCACATGGAGCACAGTTCTTCTATAATTATGTTAGAGAATTCTCGTCCATTGTCGCTTTGGAGAATGCTAGGAGCTCCAAAGGCACAAAATATGTCAAGAAGAACTAATGCAACTTCTTCTGCACGTTTAGTTTTCAACGGCCGTAATTGTACACATTTTGTTAAGTGATCTTGGTAGACAAAAATGAACTTGAATTAATTATCGGCTTGGGCTTGTATATCTATCAAATCTATTTGATATATACTACTACTCATTTCTTTTTTGACAGTATAGATTTCACTACTAAACTTTTTTTACGAACTTTAGATTTTTTCTCGCAAGTTTTACACAGATCCAAATAGATCGTTATGATTTCTACAGTTATGTATTGTGGCATTCTACTTACGTGTCGATCGTTATAATTTGAATTTCTTACTTTTACCAAGATCCTCTGGGAAATGTATACAATTACCGGTAAAAGTAGGAAATAAAGGGTTTTTACAGAATATTTCCTACATTTACCGTCGACTCTGGTAATTGTATACAATTACCGGTAATTGTGTACAATTACCAGATTATCTACTTTTACCGTAACATATACATGACATTAATTATCGATTTGCCATGCCTAAACCCATTGTGATAGTCTCCTAAGATCCACTCTGCATATGTTTTTATTTTAGTCTAATATTTATTGTCTGTTTTTGTGTTTCATTTGCTGTGGAACTTTCAGTTTCATAATTGCTGTGAATTTCTGGTTTTCCATCATCTTTATTTAGTGCTTCTTCATTGATGTATAATTATTTTTTGTAATGCATTAGCCCCCTAATTACTGTAATGTAAAGCTCTATTAGAGCTCTGCTTCACTTTTTAGATTCCGGAGTCCTTTTCTTTTTAGCAGGAATACGGGTTGCTTTTAGTCGTATTAACTTTTGTCTTAGAATCGCCTTACATCATAATTTTGTCTATCTTTCTCAATATCTTCTAATTTTTGAAGTTATACCCACATAACAATGATGTTCGTATCATGTTCTAAGCATGTACTATCAAAATTCGTCGGAGTATATTCTTTTTAGTATTTGCTTAGTACAAGCATAGCATGTACCTTAAAAACATTCTAAATTTCATGTTATTTGCATATACTTTAAAGTATATTCTCGTACCGAATATACTGAGTACATTCGTGTACGTAGTAACTCGGAATATTTGTAAAAGTTTATTCTTAGAATATACCTTTATCGAATATTCTTAGCACATACTTATAAGTACATTCTTAACACATACTTATAAGTAGATACTTTTAAAATATCTTAAAAATAATATGTATGTATAGTATAGGAAGTATAATATTAGCCTTATAGATTATCAACTTCGTTATATTTTAGAATAATTAATAAAATTTATGTATGTAGGTAGTATTGGACGAATTTCATTTCAAAATTGTTGTATGGTAAAAAAGTTTAAACATTAATTGTATTAACGTTTATTATTAAAAATTCGTTTTCATAATTGAAATAACTTTACCATTTCGAGTTTATCACGAGTATATTTTTACATCGTTGGAATTTGAATTTAGGTACATTCAATTCAATACGGGTGGCTGTGATACGGGCCATTCCAGAACCAAAGCATGCCAAAACCCACAACCAATAAAGGCTTTGGTGTTGCCAACCATCGAGTAAGCTTTCTCCGTTAACCTTAAAAATTCCCACTTTTATAAAAAAAAAATTCCCTCCTGTTTACAAAATCTGAGAAGATATGTTTAATTATTTTCAAATATTTTGATTTTTTTTAATATTGTACAATTTGGACTGGAACAAAAATTTCCTTTTGAGTTAACTTTTCCCTTTATCACCTTTTATGTTGAAAATTCCCGCAAAAAGTGAAATTTCCCTCCGTTTTGCAACACTCACCGGTGCACTGATGTTGTTATTCCACTTCCATAAGTCCACAATACATATCCCCCTAACCCCGTCTTGTCTGACCATTTCTTACCTGAATGGATCAGGGTAGGAAACAACGGTAAAACATGAAATCGAAAATATGTATCTATGCAGTGTGGCACATAGACAGGGCCGCGCCAAGGCTTTCAAGCGCCCCGGGGCAAGTAATTTTAGGCGCCCTTTTCCTCCTTCCTTTTTAAGTAGTTTTTTTTGTAGCTTAGTGAATCGTTATAGGGTATACCTACATACATAGGTCTCCTCTAAGTTTCTCCATGTCTCCTTATCTTGAGCTATCAGCTATCCAGTTCCCGGCAGTTCTCTTTACATCGTCCCTCCAGCGCGTTGGTGGTCGGTCGATCTCTGCTTCGTTTATCCGATTGTCCGCCCGCTGTTGCATATTCCAATAATCTTCTAGTCTAGCCGTTGTTCGGTGTTCTTGCCACAACCTGCAAATCTCCACTTCTTGTTTGCTACATGTTCTACTACGTCTTTGATTTTTGTTCTTTGCCTGATAATATTTGGTATTCTGTCTCCTTGTGACAGTTGGTCCTCTGAGTAACCCTTTTTTTCTGCTCTTGGATTTTCAGCAGCAGGAAAGTAATATACTAATAAACTAATAAGTTATTATGGTTATTATGAATACTATAAATATTTACAAAAAACAACGATTATATTATCAGAGAACAAATAAATATATAACTATTATTATAGTCCATTTGCTTACTTTTTTTGCTCCGTATTTAAAGAACCGCTTGGATTGATATGAAATTTGGCATACGCATCGCTAATTTATAACAAAGAAAAAATTGATATTGCGTCGTCGGGGATGAAAAAATATACGATAAAAGTAAGTCCGGAAGTGGATAAACTGACTAACTCTAAGGAACTTTTGTTCCATATACAGTTTTTTCACTAAGTCAATATTTTTAGAGTTATTTGATTTGCGAGTGAATATGTTTATTTTTCAACTTAAAATCCATGGTTTTAGACGGTTTTTCACAAATAACACAAAAAGTGTGTATTTTATTGAAAAAAAAAATGTTCTTGGCAAAAATATAGCTTATAATTTTTTTTTAAAACTTGTGCACGCATGAAGTCGGTAGATCTAGTAGAGGAAGAGTTGTAGCTCGAGAAAAGTGGGTTTCTTATTCGTCAAATTCCAAATCGAACATTTCAACGTGAAATAACGCAAAAATGAAGCACTTTTCGGGCAAAAGTCGTTATAACTTTTTTAAAATCTTTAAGAAAAAGCTTTTTGTTTTTTTTTTCAAAAAGTTTCTAGCAGCAAAAGTAAGCCAGTAACACTGAAAATAAAGTTGGTCGCTTTTTTTTGGCAAAAAACCATCGTAAAAATTTTCGCTTAATTAGTATCCCAAATGAAAATAATTGTTACAGCTTTACAATTTACTTCACTTTGTATATTTATATGATTTAAATAAGTTTCTAGATGATAAGTTTCACCATTTCAAAGTGCTTATTTTTGAAAAAAATTGGTTTTAAATTAAAAAAAAAATAATTTGAAATTTTGAAGGAAATTCCTTTTTTCAAAACTTTTTCTAAGAATATATTTTCGACAAAATACTTACTTTTTGAGTTATTTGCGAAAAACCGTCTAAAAACGTGTTTTTTTTTTGTTGAAAAATGAACATATTCACTCGTAAATAACTCGAAAAGTAGATATTGACTTAAGTAATATAAAAAGTTTATAGACCAGCTTAACTTTATAGTTACTTACAATTCGTTAGTTTATCCACTTCCGGACTTATTTTTAACGTAAGTATATTTTTTCACTCCCGTGAAGGGGTAGTACTCCTCTAGGGCAAAAGCACACATCGACACAATATAATTTTCTTTTTTGACATGTTAGCTATGTGTATGCCAAATTTCATGTTAGGTGTTCTTTAAAATTTAGAGGTTTTGCAATATTTTACCGTGAGTGAATGGAGTAATAGTTCAGTTCAATGAGTGAAATAACGGTTCGTTCACTTAGTTAGGGGATCAAACTAATAATAACTGCTATTTTTATGTCTACCTACGATTGGTAAATTTTCAATTTTACAAGATATTAAAATATTACTAATATTTCTGGTAATTTCGGCATTGTCAAAATTTTTTTCGGCACTTGCCAGCCGGCGCCTTTTTGGTTCGGCGCCGGGGGGCGCCGCCCCTCTCCGCCCTTATGGACGGCGCGGCCCTGCACATAGATCACCTACCTCCTAAGTAGAATTCCTAGAAATCTTTCCAAATTCATATTATTTGACACACCTCGTATAAAATTAACAAACTTGGATAACTGATGGTTGCATCTTGAGGTTTAGATCATGCACAGATTTTTATGAAGAATAACTTTTTTTCCTAAAATTATTAATAAAAGAGTTATTACATGTCTAATAAATAAAAATGATGTTCGGAATCGGTAATTCAGGAAAATTTCAGAAATTTTTTTTTTCAAGTAGAAGGCTGTTTTCATAATAAAATTTTTTAATATTTTGAAATATAAAGGTGGTTTGCTCTTGAGCGAAATTCATATTTTTTGACATACCTACCTCGTATACTGTTGACAAAATTTGATATCTGATGATTGCATCTTAGGTTTTAGACTATGCAGAGAACTTTATAAGAATGACTTTTTTTTAGTAAAATTGATATTAAAAAAGTTTCCCATATGGTTTCAAGTTACGCAGACACCCTGTATAAGTAAACAACTGTCAAAAGTTTATGGTGTAAACGTTCAGTTGGTGTATATTCCCACATGACAGATACGCGAACGTGGCGCAATGGGAAAGCACTTTAATTTTCGATCGGCGGGATCGACGGGAAGCGGGTTCGATCCCCATGCAAGTTACTATTTTTTTATACATTTTATGATTGTAAGTATATTATTATATAATTTTTTTCAGAAAATACGTATTTAGTTAAAATTTTTGGCAACAATTATTGTTCAGAAATAATTTCTTTGTGGCATTTTTCAATGTGTTTGTGTGTGTTTTATTCTTTTATTTTTTTAATTTTTGGTATTGTTTTAATAAAATTTTTGGAAAGTAATAAGTATTAAAATTAGTTTAATATTTAAACTAAATATAAATAAACTGTTTACAGTATATTGATTTCGTTGAAATCATATAATAAAAGCATAACTTCTTACGTGCGTATAAAGTACACATTCTTTTTTATTTCTTCTTCTTATTTATTGAGTTGCATTCATAAGTGGCTCTTTCATAGCTTTTTCTGTTTTGTTCCGATTGTTTATCCAACCATGTGATTGTGGTGATGTTTTCTGTTACTCATAACGTGTCACATTCTTGATCATACCAGTATTTGTTATTTTTTATCGTTTTGTTCTTCTAACCATTTTTTGCTACTACATATTTTTATTTCTTTCTTTCTTTCATGTATGTCTGTTAACTTGCTCGTTAGGTAGCTTATATAGTATCACTAATCTGCTGTTCTTTCTTCACTTTTTCTTTATTTCGGGTTAGTTTAGTACATAGGGGTCCCATGTATCAGTGTTTATTTTAGTTTGATATCTCAAATTCTTAATTGTGTAAAAAACTATTACTACAAAAAAAATGATCAAGACATTTAGATCTTTATTGATTTTACATCAGACAGATATACAAAAAAAGTAAGACATGATAAATATTATATTATGAAAAAAACTTAGCACTATTTGCCTACGTTTTAGTAGAAAAGCAATATGTTACTTTAAATAGTGGTAATAACGAATACCAAAAGTTAAAAGCGCTTCAAAAAAGGTAATACAATAAATAATTATTTTAGGGGCTATAATAAACTTTCGTAAATATAATGTTGTAATGATGTTCTTTATATCCACGCAACTGACCACTAGAACGAATTGATTACGAGAAAATAGTAGCACAATATTATCCATTAGCGATTTTTAAGATAATACTGCGTTTCCAGCCATGTTGTTGATCAAAACAGTACGAAACTACTGAATTGCCGCTGTGTCAACATGGCGACTGCGCTTGCGCTCGTTACATGATGAAACGGCCTATTCGAAGAACTGAACATAGGTAGGTATACGTTTTAACATTCCGTTGAAGGTATTTTAAATAGACAGACAGCTTGTTTTATACCATATGTTTAGTTTTCGATTAGTGATACGCGACTGAAGAAAACGCTAAAATCGACAACATTGCTTATAAGAATCAGTTGCATTTCCACTGTAGAATCGACGAATGAAATGGTACCATACAAAAACAGGTGCCAGACCGTCGATAAAAAGACACTTGGTAAACAAGCTTGCGCATAGTATTTGAAATTTTAATAGACCTGGTAGACCAATTTGAAACTTCATTATCTTTTAATTTGGTACTCAATACAATAGAAAATGAATACGATAGATAATTTAACTAAAATTGTTTTTGGATAATTAAAAAAAATAGTCACAAGTTTAGATTTGAATATAATAATACAGTGGAACCTCGATTATCCGTCTCTCTATTAACCGTCACCTCTGTTAACCGTCAGGGTTCATACATAAGTTATATTGTATACATAAGTAAAAATTTAGTCATTAATTCATTTTGTTTGAGCATTGTGATAAGCCAAACGAAATTTGTTGTATGTACACGTGCAGTTATGCCACCACCGCATTTTTTATGTAAATAATGTTTGTTCTTATTCAGGGCTCTGGATTAAATTTCAATTTAAATAGGTAGTGATAAAAATGATACCGTGCTTTTAGAGTTCTCTTTTTTAATCGCAAGCCGAAAATAAAAACGCACATCACAATACATAATTATTAGTCAATATCTGTGTGTCACCATAATACTATGAATTTTTATTTTTTTAATGTTCTGTTAACCGTCTTTTCGATTATCCGTCATACCCTTGGTCCGGTGCCCTGACGGATAATCGAGGTTCCACTTTATAAATACAATAAGACATTTTCAAAAAGACAGGTCCTTTTATTTAGTCTTTATACCCGGCAGTTGTCGGCAATATTTGACATAAATGCTAGATAGACCAGGACGGATCTGTTTTAAGGTGGATGTGAGAGGTGGCATTCGGATTTTTGCAGATGAAGTTAGGAGACAACTTCAATACTTATAATTGACTTATGCTCCTTCTCAAATATGCCCGGAACATTAATAAAAAAATTTAAATATTTAAAAATTTCGAAAAATATCGATTTTTTTCTACTTTAATTGCATATAACTTTAAAACGATTCATTTTGGAACAAAGTCGTAGGGAAAGAAAATAAAGATAATTGAATTTTGTATAATATACGACTGGTTTAAAATGTCTTAAATTATTACCATTTCTGCAAAATAACAATAAATAGAAAATAAGGGGGCAAAAAAGACTGTTTATATTCAATGTATTTCAACCACTTTGGTTGTACTTAAAACCTTTATAATTGACTTAGAAAATTCTTACAGCATACTTAAACCGTCCACCAAATTTCATTCAAATCAACCTAATAGATTTTGCATAATAATTTTGCAATCTAAATTTTTTTAAAAAAGTTCAAATTTTTTATAAACTTTCTGAACAAAAAGTAGATCATTTAGAAGTTTACTAATTTTTTTTACATATAAAGAGGTTCTCTACCTATCTAATACATTTAAGCGGCCTCGGCACTGTTTTAAAGTTATAAACAATATTTTGGCTTACAAACAAATACAGTGAGGACGGTTGAGCTGGAATAAATTTATTTTCTTGAGAATGGGAGACTCTGGAAATAAATCCCGAAACAGATCGATTTTTATTTTTAAATTATAATTTTTTGGCATAAATATCGTACTAGTGACGTCATCTATCTGGGTGTGATGACGTAATCTAAATATTGGAACTAAATTCATTTTTTTTTAATTCAAACCCTGTATAAATAGTTATGTTATTGTTTATATTAGTGAATACAAAATTGAATAGTCTTTCGATTGAGCTATCACACGGCACCTATTCTCATTTAAAAAAATCATCGATTACGTCATCACGCCCAGATGGATGACGTCACTAGTATGATATATATACCAAAAAATTACAATTTAAAAATAAAAATCGACCTGTTTCGGGATTTATCTCCAGAGACCCCTATTCTCGAGAAAATGAATTTATGCCAACTCAAACGTTCTCACTGTATTTGTTTATAAGCCAAAAAATTGTTTATAACTTTAAAACAGTGCTGAGGCCGCTTAAATAATCCGATTTTAATTCTGTAAAGTGTATTAGATAGGTAGAGAACTTCTTTATATGTAAAAAAAATTAGCAAACTTCTAAATGGTCTACTTTTTCTTCAGAAAGTTTTTCTAAGCGAATTACGAAAGTTCTAAGTGCAACCAAAGTGGTTGAAAAACACTGAATAAAAACAGGCCTATTTTGCCCCTTATTTTGTATTGATTGCAATTTTGCAGAAAGGGTAATATTTAACACATTTTTAACCAGTCGTTTATCATACAAAATTCAATTATCTTTATTTAATTTCCCTACGACTTTGTTCCAAAATGAGTCGTTTTAAAGTTATAAGCAAAGAAAGTAGAAAAAAAAATCGATGTTTTTCGAAGTTTTTAAATACATACTTTAATTTTTTTATTAATGTTCCGGGCATATTTGAGGAGTATAAGTCAATTATTATTGTTGAAGTTGTTACCTAACTTTATCTGCAAAAATCCGAATGCCACCTCGCACATCCAAAAATAGACCTTTTTTCACAGATCCGCCCTGGTCTAGAGTAGGATGTGTAGATGATAGCAGGAATAAAGCGCCTCACGCTAGCCTGCATTTGATCGGTTAGAGTTAGAGAACTATGTTGAAGTTCTTGTACCCAGGACTCCCACATAAATAGCGTTTGGCTGATATTGTGCCCCTATTGCGCATCAGAGTGCTATAGGGGGAAAGGAATGGTCTTGTGTCTGGAGCATTGGACCGCGTTGGAGTCATTCGTGTTTAATACACCTCGCTCCAATGAATGCACCTGAACGTCATTTCAAGGGTCTCACAGGCTGGGTTCAATTAAATTGCTTGCTTGCAGTAAAAGCATTTGGTGATATATTCACGATCACAAGACTTAAGGTCGGTATAAATAATATTTCGATTATTATTAAGGTTTAGTTTTAAAACTGGTAGTTTTTCCTGTAATTTAAGCTATTACAACGTTATTTTACTCAAAATTCAGCTGAGTTAAAAGTGAATAATTGCCGAAATGTCGTAATTTTGCAATGTTTTTGCACTAATTTTGCAATATCTCCGGTTCTAATTATTGGATGAAGGATTACCAAATATCATTTTATAGATTTTTTTAAAGGAACAAATTGAATTGTGTAAAAATGATTTATATTTGTTAGTTTATAAATTATAATTATTTAAACAATTAAATTGTTTATAACAAATTCTCGTAACTTCACAAATGGTCAGGACACAATGATACAAATAATTTAACAGGACAGTACTGGGACGATGATTCATAAAAATTGTAAAAGTTTCACCTAATAGTGACTATACGTGGCGTATGTTACAAAGATGAAAACAATTTTCTATTACACTAGAAAATAATAGCAACTAAACTACTTATATGTTAAAATAATAATGAAAAATGCATGAAGAATTAAAAAAAAATTGGCTAATAAATAATTTTCCGAATATTAAACCAAATTATAGTATGTAAATATATCTTAATATTTATTACGATTATTTCCTTAAATTGGTGTTTTTACTACCTTATCAGTGAAACTTTTTGTAAGACGGCAAATTCATTAAATCTTAAAATCCTAAACATTAAATCGTTAATATTAATTGTAAGAAAATTTTATTAATTATTTTGGAGCATCAGCAGATTTACTGGGTTGTTCCTTAAGGATTCCTTCGAGATCAGAAACGGCTGCTGATACTTGAAACAGTCTTCCGAATACGTCCGATAGATCGGGCTCTTGGTTACTTATCACATAATATTCTGAAAAATAAAACGATTAAAACCAAATATTAGAAAAATGTCATAAGTAAATATTAGTATGTACACTAGCCCAAGATAGTGAAGAGACGCGACATATGGGTGCGCAGTAGCAAAATTCGAAAAAGTGGTTAAAGCTTTTGAATTCACAGAGCAGTTTGTTGAATATAATTTGCCGGTTATTTTGGTGCAGTTTTGTAACGTTGTGATATAAATATAGAAAATGTGCGAAAACGACAAATTCAAAATCATACAACCAAATAGTGATTTACAACGTTTTAAAATTTACAGAAAATGAAGCTGTAATGTTATAAACGAACCAAAGTAATACAGTAACTACAGAAATTAACAGAGATATATATCTAGCAAATAGAGGCTACTATTTTTAATGTTGTTCTGAAGCTATTTTCTTGTGACATTTTTATAATTACATACTAGTTTTGATGGAAAATAAGCCACAATTTTACTAAAACAATGATTTTATTAACGTTTCGACGTCCAAATCGGATGCCGTTGTCAAAATACAAAAAATATTAATGAATTAAACAAAAATGTTGTTGCTTAGTAAAAAATTTTTATAATAATTTATTTAATCTGACTCATTTATATCGGCAATTCGGCAATTCAGACATATATTATACAATATATGTCTGAATATAAATACATATTGGCAATATCATTTTAAAGTCTTCTACTTTAAAATGTATAATATATGTCTGAATTGTCGATATAAATGAGTCAGATTAAATAAATTATTAGAAGAATTTTTTACTAAGCAACATTTTTGTTTAATTCATTAATATTTTTTGTATTTTGACAACGGCATCCTATTTGGACGTCTAAACGTTAATAAAATCATGTTTTTAGTAAAATAGAGGCTACTATGGACTAAAGAAACTTTTAACATCAAACATAGTCACAAATAGAACAAAAATATTGATATACAGAACTCTAATCAAGCCCATCCTCACTTAGACGTCAGAATCCGTGACCAGACATCTCGTAACGCGACAATTCGTAACCGGACAAGTGGTAACGGACAACTCGTAACGGCGACAGTTCGTAACAGCGACACTTCGTAACGGCGACAGTTCGTAACTATACAAATTCGTAACGGACAATTCGTAACGTCAAAATGGAATTATTCTGTTTATTTTTGTTAACGTGGAAACTAACTGTTATTACAGTTATAATTGGAATTATGTTTATCAATTTAACGAAATTTATTGAAAATTTTTCTGAAGGTAATACATGGTCGTATTTACAATAAATGCGAGGAATACCTAAGTGACACACAGTTTGGTTTCCGTAACGGGTTTGGAACCAGAGAGGCATTGTTTGGGATGAACGTACTTGCTCAAAGATGTCGAGATATATCTGTAGACAGATAGTGTTGTTTTATTGACTTCCAAAAGGCATTTGCTCGTGTTAAGCACTCTATATTGATCGAAATTCTAAAAGACATTGGCTTGGACGGCAGATATGTTCGAATAATTGCAAATTTATATTGGAATCAATCAACATCAGTTTTAGTAGATGGTGTGGAATCACAGGCTCTTAATATTAACAGAGGAGTACGGCAGGGATGCCTCTTGTCACCCCTACTTTTCAACGTTTACTCCGAAAGAATGTTCAGAAATGCACTTTCTGAAAAACAAGAAGGAATAATTTTGAACGGTGAAGTCATCAATAATTTCGATATGCGGACGATACAGTACTCCTAGCTTCTAGTCAAGAAGATCTGCAAACACTACTAGATAGTGTCCTTGATAGTTGTAGGGAGGCAGGTCTGGATCTGAACATACGGAAAACCAAAATACTCGTAATAAGTAAACAACAGCATATAAAACCGTCTATATATGTAAATAATACCAAACTTGAGCAAGTTGATAAAATCGTTTACCTTGGGCAGCAATTAAATTGTAACGCAGAAAGTCATGGCGAAATTAGATCTAGGATAGAGCGGGCCAGAGCCGCTTTTAGAAGGATGTCCAAGGTGTTATGTAACAGAGACCTAAAATTGGCATTGAGGATCCGCATTATGGTGTCGAGTCCTGGACTGTGAATAAAATCGATCTAAATCGCCTTGAGGCTTTCGAAATGTGGTGCTATAGAGAGAAGAATTTTAAAAGTTTCCTGGGTGGAGAAAATTCGAAACTCCACAATACTAGAACGTCTCAGCAAGACTACTGAGCTTATAAAAAGCATCAAGCAGAGAAAGCTGGAGTATTTCGGACATGTAATGAGAGGTACCAAATATAGGTTACTGCAAAATGGTGTTGATACAAGCATGCTATCAGGGCCGTGCCGTGCTATGATTCGGCGAGGCAGTCGCATCAGGCGGCATCACAAGGGGGCGGCATAATCAGTAAAAAAAATGTCAGATTGTGTAAAAATGTTGTAAGAAACTATAGAAAAAATGAAAAGTTACAGACAATATGGCTAATGACCAAATTAAATAAAAATTTAATGAAATTGGAGAAAATCTTAATATCTATAAGTTCCGAATTTCCAGGTGAAAATGAAATTCGAGCCAAGAGAAAAAAGCGTTTATTTGATTAGGAAAAATCTGTGGACGAGCTCTTTTGTTTATCTATATTTTAGACATTGCCGTTAATTCTTTGATTGATCGATTTTCGCTTCTAGAAACTCATAATAAAGACTTTAAATTTTTATATGATATTTTCAAATTTAGGGAAATGGATGATAAAACACTAGAAAAATATTGTATGAATCTTCATTCAATACTTTTAATAGAAAAAGAAAAGGCATCTGATATAGAGACAAACGATCTTCTAGAAGAATTGCGTGATCTATCCCAAATGATACCTTTAGAGGTTTTGAACTATTTCTGCTAAAATGATCTAATTTCTTTATACCCGAATGTAGTTGTATCACTAAGAATTTTATTAACACCCCCCCTGTCTCGGTAGTTAGTGAAGAAAGAAGTTTTTAAAAATTAAAAATTATTAATAGAGGAAAGTAACCAAATATGGAATAGTGTCCAAATATGGAATTACTTGATTTCTCCGAAAATATAAGTTGGAAGCGCACTACAATATCATCCTTTATTTCAGTCGCTCTCTTTATTATCGTGTTCACACCTCTGTGTCAGATGCGCGAACGATACGTGTCTGGCAGGCGCGTTTTGTTTTATCGTCTCGCAGAAAATTTCAAAGGTAAATATATTCAACGAGTATTATTGGTTATTATGCAGGAATACAGACTTGTTATGCTATTGAGTATATCGATAGTACCTTTATTTTAATATTTTATGACCTTCTGTAATTAAAACATTACGACTTGAAAAAATGTTGATACTAGTTTGAACTAATGTACAAATCCAAATATGGACAGTCGTTGGTGCCTAATTATGGAATAGTGGATTAAGTGTAAGTGGGCTCATTATGATTGTGCTGGTCCAGAGTTTCATACATGGGTCTGTGATGTCTGCAAGTGAATTAAGCTACTTCTTTCATTTTTCACAATTTTCTTATTTAAATTTATTTGATCTCAGATGTTTATGTCTATTTTTATTATTGATATGTTGGTTTATGTCTATATTCCATATATGGGTACCTATTCCATATTTCGTTACTCATTTGGCATTTTGTTTTTTTGTTCAACTTTTTTTGTTAATTAAGATATTTAATAGAAGGCTTTTAATTACTACATAAAAATGTATGACTGATTTGTCATAACATTAAACTGTTTTCATTTCTAAAAAGGTATTTTTTTATATCCCCAAAACAAAATGGTATTCCATAATTGGCGACTTTCCTCTATCTACGAAGCTCCATAAGACAAACAATACTAAAAAAATTAGCACTTTCAATAGAGTTCTCACTAGTTGCTACACCTATCTATCCCCACTCGACTACACTAATTACAAATCTGATTGACTAGTTTGTCAAAATTAAAGTCAGAACGGTACATACTTTACTTAATTTAAAGTATGTTTTGTTTTTGAAATAAAAGTTTTCGTTTATTTTGTATAGTTTCATTTAAGGGGATAGACGCAAAATCTTGGTCTAATGCTATTTAAATGGATTCGTTTTTTTCGAATCTTGAGAAAACTAATTAATATTTTTTAAAAATTTAAATGCAGAATGAAAGATTACATTATTATTGAGGACCGAAAGTTACAGAGGTGAAAAAAGAGAAAATTTCGTGTGATTTTTAGTTTCAAATATTTCATTAAAAAAGGTTTTGTTTTTTTAAGGGATTTTCTACTAAGCCCTCGGTAATAATATAATCTTTCATTCTGCAATTAAATTTTTCAAAAATATTAATTAGTTTTTTCAGGATTCCAAAAACATGAGTGCATTTAAATAGCATTGGATTCCCTTAGACCCCCTTAGGCGCAAAAAAGATTTTGCATCTACCCCTTTAATAAAAATAAAAGTTAAGTTTCAATAATATTTAAGGGGCGGTATTTCGAAGACTTGCATCATATTGAAAAGATGTACCGCACGGCTCTGCATGCTATTTAGGGTGGCAGTGAATAAAATTAAAATAGCTATGATGGTAACCAACGTTCTGAAAGGACATGGTACATGAAGAAGAAGAATTTAACGAATCAGTACCGGGATACACATGTTTAACACATTTTATATTTCGTGTTTCAGAATATATTAAAAATCTATAAACAAAAACAAATATTTAAATACATAAAAACTTTTAACAATATTTTTAAAAGTTTATCCCTCGTATTGTTCCTTAAATTTGCATATACGTAAGTATATGCAAATACCTAAGTAAACATTTTGTAAAGGAAAGATTTATAATTACCTTATTAAATGCCTTAAAAATATGAAATGCCTTAAAAATGTTTATCCTGATACTGATTCGTTAAATTGATAAACATAATTTCATTTATAACTGTAATAACAGTTTCCTCGTTAACAAAAATAAACCGAATAATTCAATTTGGACGTTACGAATTGTCGCTGTTACGAATTGTCCGTTACCATTTGTCCGGTTACGAACTATCGTGTTACGAGATGTCATGGAACCGTCAGAAACATGGACGATAACGAAAAGTAATGAAAAACGGTTGGGCTTTTTTGAATGTAAGATCTTCAGACATATCCATAAAGGCGTGCAGGAAACGGATTATGGCGTAGACGCTATAATTTTGAGCTTTACCGCCTTTACAGTGAGCCTAGTATTGGTACATCTATCAAAATAAACAGGCTGCGGTGGCTAGGCCACCAATCGAATATAATAAACGTCCGCACCAGAAGAGGGGCAAATGCGGATTCTGATCACTACCTGGTCGAAAGTAGAGTAAGGGCTAGAATTTCAAACATCAAAAAGGAAAGAGGATCTAAACATGAACGATACAAGGTAGAAGGACTCAAAGAAACAAACAAAAATAAAGAGTATAAAGAAAAGATAAGCATCAAACTAGAAAACAGACCAAAACATGAAAACCCAAATAAGGAGTGGGAGGAGTGCAGAGAAATCATAAAAGAGACAGCTAAAGAAGTATTAGGCATAGAAGGTAAAGAAAGAAGAACAAGAACGAATGACTGGTTTGACGAAGAATGTCAGATTATAACAGACAGAAAAAAACAGAGCATATTTACTGATGCAACAGGGGCACAGAACGCGACAAGCAGAGGAAGAATATAAACAACTACGCAAAGAAGAAAAGAAAACTCACCGAAGAAAAAAGAGAGAATATATGAACAAAGAACTGCAAGAACTAAGTAGATCGACAGAGACAAGAAAATTTTATCAGAAACTGAACAAAAGCAGAAAAGACTTCAAACCGAGAACGACGATGTGTAGAGATAAGGAAGGTAATATATTGACAGAACAGCAAGAGATACTAAGAAGATGAACAGAACATTTTAAGGAAAAGCTTGAAGGAGATGGGAGTGAGACGAACCCTGATATACCATTAGACCAAGCAGACAACAGAGAAAAGAGTCCACCAACAATAGCCGAGATTAGAACAGCAGTAGACAAATTAAAGAACAATAAATCACCGGGATCGGATCAAGTAGCATCGGAATTACTAAAGGAAGGAGGAGACGCACTACAGATAACAATACATGAATTGATAACAAAGATATGGTCAAATAAACAGCTACCAGCGGAGTGGAATAGTGGTATTATTGTACCATATAAAAAAGGGAATCAGTTAGAATGTGGAAACTACCGCGGAATCACGTTGCTGAATGCAGCATACAAAATAATGTCCAACGTCATTTATGAAAGACTTAGACCATACGCTGAAAAAATAGTTGGCAGGTACCAAAGTGGCTTCTGTAGACAGAAGTCAACAATAGACCAGATATTTGTTCTGCGACAGATCCTCGAAAAAACAAGTGAACATAACATCGACACACATCATCTCTTCATAGACTTCGAAAGCGCATATGACAATATAAACCGAGAATTCTTAATAAAAGCAATGAAAGAATTTAATATACCAACACAACTAAAAGAACTGATAAAAGAATCTCTAAAAGTAGAAAGTAAAATCCGGATACAAAACGAACTAACGGAAACAATAGATGTGAAAAAGGGGCTACGCCAGGGAGACGCTCTATCATGCATCTTGTTCAACATCGTACTCGAGAAAATAATGAGGGACACAACAGTCAATACTCGAGGAACAATAATTAATAAAAGCGTGCAAAAACTAGCATTTGCAGATGATGTTGACATAATCGCAAGATCAAGAAGAGAAATGATAGAGGCATTCAATCAAATAGAACGAGCTGCACAAAATAGTGGCCTTAAAATCAACCAGAACAAAACAAAATATATGCAGATAAGTAAAAACACAGAAATAAGGCAGCCACAAAATATAACAATAGGAGAATACAACATTGAGGGGGTAAAAAACTTTACATACTTGGGATCCATAGTCACATCTGATAATAACGTAGCAAAGGAAGTGAAGAGGCGAATATTTATTGCCAATAAAAGTTACCATGGCTTAATTCGGCAACTAAGATCAGACAACGTCGCAAGGAAAACAAAATGCCAAATATACAAAACCGGTACATAAGACCGGTACTCACATACGGCTCAGAAACCTGGACACTCACTAAAAGAGAGGAAACATTGCTAGCCACCTTTGAAAGAAAAATCTTGCGACACATATACAGCGTGTCTACTTGAGTTGGAAACATATGGGAAACTTTTTTATTATTAATTTTACGAAAAAAAGTTATTCTTTATAAAAAGTTCTGCATGCCCCAAAACCTAAGATTCAATTATCAGATATCAAATTTTCTCAATATTATACGAGGTATGTCAAAAAATATGAATTTCGGCTAAGGGTAAAGTACCTTTATTTCTCTCAATATCGAAAATTCTTATTATGAAAAGTTGTTTGGAAATAAAAACCAAGCTCAAATATGTAATTACATGCTTCTAATTGGAAAAAAATATTTTCCAAATTTTTCTCAAATTTATTGATACTAACTTCGTTTTTATTCATTACACATACGATAACTCTTTTATTATTACTTTTACGAAAAAAAGGTATTCTTTATAAAAATCTCTGTATGTCCTAAGACCGAAGATTCAACCAACAGATATGACATTTTATTAATTTTATACGAGTTATGTCAAAAAATATGAATTTCACTCAAGAGTAAAGTACCTTTATTTTTCACAATATTGAAAACGGTTATTAAAAAAGTTGTTTAGAATTAAAAACTATGTGTCAATATGCAATTACATCCTTCTAATTGAAATACTGTGAAATATAAAAGTGCTATAATATTGAGCGAATTTCATATTTTTTGACACACCTCGTATAAAATTAATAAAAGTTGATATATCATGGTTGTGTCTTAGATTTTAGACCATGCAAAGTTTTTTATGAAGAATAACTTTTTTTTCGTAAAATGAATAATAAACGAGTTATGATATTTGTAATAATTAAAAACGATGTTGGGTATCCATAAATTTGAGAAAAATATTTTTTTTTCAATAAGAAGCATGTAATTGCATATTTCATCTTAGTTTTTAATTCCAAACAACTTTTTATCATAAGAATTTTCGATATTGAGAGAAATAAAGGTACTTTACCCTTAGCCGAAATTCATATTTTTTGACATACCTCGTATAACATTGAGAAAATTTGATATCTGATAATTGAATCTTAGGTTTTGGGGCATGCAGAACTTTTTATAAAGAATAACTTTTTTTCGTAAAATTAATAATAAAAAAGTTTCCCATATGTTTCCAACTCAAGTAGACACGCTGTATAAGGGCACAAAAGAAAATGGAATTTGGCGAAGAAGGTACAACTTTGAACTATACGAAATATACCAGGATCCGGATATCATAACATTCATTAAAATAGGACGGCTGCGTTGGATGGGACATGTAGAAAGAATGGAAGAAGGCGAAATACCAAACAAAATATTCAAACAGATGCCAGTAGGAAAAAGAACAAGAGGAAGACCGAAGCTGAGATATTTAGAACAAATAGAAAATGATATAAAAACCTTAAAAATAAAAAACTGGAGAAAAAAAGCACGAAACAGATCAGAGTGGAGAAGAATCCTGGAACAGGCCAAGACCCAGAAAGGGCTGTCGAGCCAATGATGATGATGATGATGATGGTGGCTAGGCCACTTAGAGAGAATGAATGAGGAGGAGCCGTCGAAACACATTTATAACCAAAGACCGGATGGGGTGAGGAGAAGAGGTAGGCACAGAGCAGGATTTAAGGACCAGGTGGAAGACGACTTAGGCGTATTAAGAGTACAAAATTGGAAAACCAAGGCGAAGGATAGAAAGGAATGGAAGCTGATTCTGGAACAGGCCAAGTTGTAGAGCCAATGATGATGATGAACGTTATAAACCTCTACGTGTTTGATATTTTTCTTTAAATAATTATTTTACTCCAATTTCTTTGGATTTTATTCATTTGTTAACTTTCTGTTTTGTTTTACTATTTTCTTCCTAAAATAATTGGCACTCAACTTTTCATCAGCTAAATATTCTGTTTAATCTTTCACTTATTTGTATCCTCATCTTTTTCCCGTATTCAAACGCAACAACTAGCTTATTCATAGGCATAGTAAATGTGCTGTCTAGGTCTAACTCCAAGCGACAACTTCTTTTCAACTTGTCAGTTGACAACTCTTAAACTTCTGTTATGTCAGCTGTACTTCTAAGTAATGGAGGTGGCAATGTTTTTTCTGCATCTTGTATCTATTTAACATGATGTTTCTATTCATTTTATATCTTTCAAATCTTCTTGATGCAAAGATGTAATAATACCATGAATTAAAACTGTAGCTGTCTTTAAGAACACTTCAGCTACTTGAAGACACTTACATGGCAAACACCTAGAATTACATCCATCATCATCATCCACGTCCAACAAACGATCCAACAGTGCCATAAGTATCACTTAAATCTCTTGTCAAATTACGGGGTGACCCTAACTTTATGCTCGGCAGTGTATATTGATTTATTTGATATAAAAAAGTAGGATCCAAAAATAGTAGCTTTAAAATACGTTTCACTCATAAAAAATACTTTATCTTACCAGGTTTGTCATGGACCAACTTTTTGCAGTATATATTCAAAATAGTAAGGACGTCATTCTCTCTATCACATAATTCCTCAAATTCTTTTACAAATTCTTCTTTATTGCACTTGAAATACAAGATAACGGACGTCCACTTTTCATTTTCTATCAAACGGCACAAATCGGAGATCAGATTATCCGAACTCACTCGGCCAAACATAGCAGATGAAATCCCACCATCGGCGTCGGTGTCTTCGTAGGAACTGGTCAAAGCGCTTCTAATTGACATCATATCACCAGTTATATCTTTAAACTAAAAAATAACAAATATTGAATATGTTGACTATGCGAGTCCACTTCAATTTAGGCAAAGAGAAATGAATAAATAGTCTTACAATCAATTTATTCGGTAATATGACCCGTATGCACGCCAATGGTGAATATAAAATTATTAATTGTATGTCAAAAAATGCGCAATAACTACCTCTTAAAACCTACCCGATTTAATTTGCATATCTCAACCGGTTTTAGAGCAATAAATAAATCGTCAGTTTGTAAGAAAAAATTCAACATCCGTATTTCGAAACCGAAGCACTTGCGGACCTATGTTTATAAAGCAAACGGTCATTATTTTTTCATGCAATTACCCCTTAAAGTTTGTTGCACTTATTTAGAAACACCCTAGATTGATGAAGAACATGGCTAGTTGTTAAAGTACCTAACTTTTTTATTATCCAACATAAGCGAATGAATCAAAAAACGGGATGTTAACCTGAGGCTATAGTTGGGTTTTAATTTCAGTATTTTATAAATGCTAGAATATTCCACAGGGTGTGGCGAACTTTGAGAAAAAAACACAGTTTGATTGATACACCCGATATACAATGACAATTTACCTGTCTAGCAACAATATTGTTACAGATATATTGTTAAAGAATAAGGCTATAATCCTATAATATATAATATATTAAAAAAATTACTTAAATCGGATAACTGTTTAGTTTTACAACTGATTTAAAATTCATTAACGAAATAATGCAAAATATACTTACATCAGCTGATTTCAGACTACTGTGTAAATTTGCAACCATTTTGTTGCCGACTTCTATTAGCAACAGCAGTTGAAAATATAGTTTGTAAAGAGCTTTTCCTAAATCTAACAAATACTGTTCGTTATGAAACTCAGATTGTTGGCCACTCAGTCTTTCCAATTTTAACGTTGTCTTGACAGCATCGCAGAACTAAAAATACAGTAGATTATTCGTTAGAATGAACAAAATTATTTTAATAAAAAACATAAAATGTACATTTTTTACAAATACATATAGTAAATTGCACAAGATACCACAAGGAAATAGCTGCAGAACAATATTTTGTATGTTGATTGAAAAATAAACAAAAAACAAATTAAATAATGCTTACCATACTAGCTTGCTCTTTCTTATCACAGAACGTTTCAAGATGTTCCTGCACCTCTAACATACCATACTTCAAAGTTTCTATAAATCGGGAATCCTTGATCGCTACTGTATTAAACCAGATCAAGTTTGATACCATAACTCTATACTTGACTATATCTACCATAGAGAGTAATCTGGAGCTAATTAATCGGATGGTGGGAAGACCACTCATTGCTGACTGGGACATGTAGGAACAAGATTCTTTGGTTATTTCTATCGCTGAGATACATATATCCTAGAATATATAACACATGTTTGTTAAAATGAGATCTCAGATTACCCATCTGAATCGTCGTCATTTTTGTACTCTAATACAGAGTATTAGAGTACATTAAAACTTTTTCTTAAAATTATACATCGTAGAATATAGGGTGAGGCAGATAAAGGGCCTATTAGAAATATCTCGAGAACTAAAGGTAAGAGAATAATGAAAATTTGAATACAGGGGTTTTGAGGTATGAACTATTTAATGAAAATATTTTGGTCTCTTTGCTACTTCCGGTTATACCGGAAGTTGATTGTAACTTCGTTTTTTTAAATGGGACACCCTGTATATTTTTACCTTTTTGGATTCTGCTCGATGTCTTGTTTCTGAAAATATGAGGTTTTGTAATATTATACAGGGTAGTTTAAAAATAATTACGGTTTTCTATAAATTTAGTAGCAAACTTCACACCCTGCAGAATTGTACTGATTTGATAACAGAAACTACATTTATGTTCAGGTGATTTTTAATATAGTCTATTACTATTAAAATTTATTAATGTAGCGAAATGTTTAATTTTAGTATGCAGGGTTGGTCGAAACTCGGAATGAGTATTATCTCAGTTTTCTTAAATGGAACACCCTGTATTTTAGTATTGTAATGAAATTATATTTTATAGTACTTTTTTATTTCTTAAGCTTTCCCTATACCTAACTGCTTTAATTTGTAAGTTATTCGTAGTTCTTTAAGCCAAACATTAATTGCAACAAAAATTACGTGAAATTTTATTAGGTTTGCCATGAAAATATTCAATAATAAATAATTTTTTGAAAATAAACACATGTTAATCTAGAATGACCCTTAATTTATTATTATTGGATGAGATACCAAAATGCCTACGTTGTTAAGATTGTTGGTGCATAAAATATTAATAAATACAAACCATATTTTATCTAGCTGGCTATGGCTTTGACACTAAACTTGATTAAACATTAGACATTATATTATTTTTATAGTTCCAGTTGCTTTGTTACCATTACTAATATACATTTTTGTAATGGGGAACTGATTAGTACAGTTTTTGGTCTAGGAGAGTATAACAAGAATGTACTACTAGCAATAAGAATGTATCAACTGCAACTCCCTGATAGACGACAGCCAAAAAGAGAAACTTTTCAAAGTTGACTAGAACAGTTTCGACGTACTTAGACACTAGACACTTAGATTACGAGAACGTTCATACTAATATGCAGATTCTCAGTGACACTAATATTTAATTCATTTTAATCATTAACAATAGTTTTTGTTCGATCAGATTTCTCGTAATCTACATGTCCAGTTTGTTGAAACCGTTCTAGTAAATTTTGAAAAGTTTCTCTTTTTGTTTCTCATTTTTATTTGTTATACTATCCTAGAACAAAAAATATCTGAATTAGTTCCTCATTAGAAAAATTCATTAATGGTAGCAAAGCAACTGGAACTTCAAAGATAGTAGAATGCTTAAGCAAAGCAAATGTTTAATCATATTTAGTGTCAAAGTCATAGCCAACTAGATAGAATATTGTATGTTTTTGTTAATATTACACACCAACAATCTTAACTACGTAGGTATTTTGATATATCAACCAGTATTAATAAATTAAGGGTCAGTCGAGATTAATATGTATTTATTTTCGAAAAATTATTTATGATTGAATATTTTGACGGCAAACCTAATAAAATTTCACGTAATTTTTGTTGTAATTAATGTTTGGCTTAAAGAACTACGAATAACTTACAAAGTAAAGCAGTTAGGTATAGGGAATGCTTAAGAAATAAAAAAGTACTATAAAATATAATTTCATTTCAATACTAAAATACAGGGTGTTCTATTTAAGAAAACTCAGAAAATACTCATTCCGAGTTTCGACCAACCCTGTATACTAAAATTAAACATTTCGCTATATTAATAATTTTTAATAATAATAGACTATATTAAAAATCACTTGAACATAAAAGGAGTTTTTGATATCACATCAGTACAATTCTACAGGGTGTGAAGTTTGCTACAAAATTTATAAAAAACCGTAATTATCTTTTAAACTACCCTGTATAATATTACAAAATTTCATATTTTAAGAAAGAAGACATCGGGCAGAATCCAAAAATGTAAAAATATACAGGGTGTCCCATTTAAAAAAATGAAGTTACAATCAACTTCCGGTATAACCGGAAGTAGCAAAGAGACCAAAATATTTTCATTAAATAGTTCATACCTCAAAACCCCTGTATTCCAATTTTCATCATTCTCTTACCTTTAGTTCTCTAGGTATTTCTAATAGGCCCTTTATCTGCCTCACCCTGTATACAAGCTAAGAGAGAATACAAGACACACAGTTTGGATTCACGAAAGGCGTAGGTACACGAGATGCACTGTTTAGTCTACAGGTATTATTTCAAAGATGCAGAGATATGACTTGCGATATTTACACCTGCTTTGTGGACTACCAAAAAGCATTTGATACAGTTCAACACCGAAAAATGATGGATGTTCTAACAAAAGCCCAAATGGATGATAAAGATCGGCGTATAATACAAAATTTATACTGGAACCAATCAGCCACAATAAGAACGAATCTTGGAGGTGAGCCAACGGAAGCGATCCAGATTCTACGAGGCGTTAGACAAGGTTGTATACTTTCACCTATATTATTTAACCTATATTCAGAGGAAATATTTAGTGAAGCCTTGGAAAATTGCAAACATGGAATACTTCTAAATGGAGAACGCCTAAACAACATCCGCTATGCAGACGACACCGTTATTTTTGCAGACAGTTGAACAGTTTACAGCAACTGGTAAACAGGGTAAATGAAGTAAGTGAGAGATTTGGACTTCGAGTAAATATATCAAAAACTAAATTTATGATCATCAGCAAAAATAAAATTAGAGACGCCCAACTACTTATCAATAATATAGCAGTGGACCGAGTAAAACAGTATAACTATCTTGGAACAATAGTAAATAAACAATGGGATCACTCACAAGAAATAAAATGTAGAATAGAGAAGGCTAGGCGTGCATTAAATAACATGACCAAACTCTTTAAAAGCCACAAACTTAATCTGGAGATAAAAGTAAGGCTCCTACGATGTTATATCTTCTCAATATTGTATAACGGAGTTGAATCCTGGACACTAACTGAAGCAATGGAGAAAAAACTTAAAGCCTTCGAGATGTGGCTATACAGGCGAATCCTAAGGATATCATGGACGGACAAGATAACCAACGAGACCGTATTACGAAGAGTGGACAAATAAAGATAGGTGATGTATACCATTAAAAGGAGAAAGTTAGAATATCTCGGACACATAAGGAGAAACGGCGCCAAATACAGATTACTGAAGGTAATCCTTCAAGGTAAAGTATTTGGAAAGCCAGGAACTGGGAGAAGAAGAATATCATGGTTAAAGAACCTGAGGAAATGGTTCTCCACAACAACAACTAATCTATTTAAAGCATCAGTTAATAAAATAATTATAGCCAGAATGATCGCCAATATTCGAAACGAATAGGCACTAAAAGAAGAAGAATACAGAGTATGGTATAAAACAAGATGAAAATAAACGGTTTCGTTTTGATTAAAATCAGGTCCCCCTGAGTCATCCCCCCATGAATAAAAGTCATCCCCCGCCACATGTTTCTAGCTTTACCCAATACATATCAAAGAGGCTTTGCAAGAAGACCGATCTGAATCAAAACGTCCGTCTGCTCGGTATAAATAATGAAATATTTATACCGGAGTATGGTTCCCCTGGGGGGATGGCAAGGGACTTGATATGAATCAAAACGAAACCGTTTATTTTGATTTTGTTTTATACCATACTCTGTATTAGAGTACAAAAATGATGACGATTCAGATAGGTAATCTGAGATGCATTGCTGGAATAATTTCATAAGTGTCGCCCGTTTGGTATTTTAGTACCTGGGTTAACAGATTACTTGATTCGTTGTCGACATTCGTTTCACTCATTTTATCGTTCCCCGTTTAGTCCAGAAAGCCACTGCGCATCCGCTAGGAAAAATATTCCGATTCAGATTTTTTGCACAATCTTACTCAAAAAGAACCCCTTTTAACAAATTTGTATGTTGCCAGGACCAAAAGTGGGTCAAAAATTTTTTAAACGTTTTTTTTTTGTTTTTTTTCTAAAATTATTTTTTTTGCATGGAACAAAGTTCTTTTAGGTTTATTTGGATCATTCCAAACAGAAAAGGTCTTTAGTGACGTTTCTCTAAAGTTGATAGTTTTTGACATATAAGCGATTAAAAATTGAAAAATTGCTGTATAAATAATTATGTACATGTTTATATTACTGAATAGAGAATTGAAGAACCTTTCAAATGAGCTAGCACCCGACCCCTATTCTCATTTAAAAAAATCATCGATTACGTCATCACGCCCAGATGGATGATGTCACTAGTATACCATATATGCCACAATATCATAACTTAAAAATAAAAATCGACCTGTTTCGGGATTTTTCCTTAAAGTCGCCGGTTTACGAAATAACGAAATTATTTCTTTCATTTGCACCATACTGTATACACATGCAACGGTGGAAAATTGTGTCACGCACGCTTGATTAGCAATTAAAATACAAAGGAGTTTTGAATATTGTATTGAAAGGTGTCGCGAAAAAAGGTCGCCAACAATTGGTCGAGCGAAAAAATGTCGCGCACATTTGAGCGCGTATCAAAAGGTCGCCGGCGAAAAAACAGCGCCGACGAAATAAGGTCGCGTGCAATTGATCGCGCGAAAAAAGATCGCGTCATGTTTTACATTATTAAAACCATTCAATTGGTTTTCAAAAAGGTTCTAAAGAAATTCTATTTGCATACTTTAACTTTATGCATTATGAGCCGATTAGTCTTGGAATTCCATCTAATTACTTTTTAATGTATTTTGGATGTATAAGAAGATGGGAAAAATAACGTATATCTAAATACTTTTTAATGTATTTTGGATGTGTAGGAAGATGGGAAATATAGGAGAATGGGAAATTATTTCATATGGTATTTTCAGGTTATTCAAGTGAATATACTTGAAAATTGAACAATTTTTAACATGAAGAAAGTATTTTTTTTGTTCTACGTGAATAATTTTAATATATGGATCTAAATTCAGAAAGGTACTTTCCTTCACACTTTTTACAGGCTTAGGACTGTCAGCAAAAAACTGGCGTGTTTAAAAGTTTTTGCTCTTCCTAATCGGATATCGTTAAAAATGTACAGTAATAATAGTTCTATTTACAGTATATATTACATACAAACGAATACCAGGTACCAGTTTACCTATTTTTGGTATTTTCAGAGACCGGTAATTAGCATAATTGGTTCTTAGTAGAAAGTCGTTATGCAGATTAGTGAAGAATAAGTAGTTTAGATAAGGGCACCTTATTGTGTAGGTATTTATTAGGAATTCCATGAAGTCATTACGATAAGACATTATTGGAAATGCTAAAATAAATATTGTACAAAAGTTCTTTGTCTAATTGTGCGTTATTCACTAATGTGGTAATTATTATTCCATATTCGTGAAACGTACTTTTATTACTTTTTAATGTATTTTGGATGTATAAGAAGATGGGAAAAATATCGTATATCTCATTATTCATTAGCTTGTCGATTTGTCAAGATGGTCTTAACTTACGTAAAGAGTCAAAAAGGTGCCAATATGTTGGTGTATAATGGATATATCCATAGAAAGGAAAAAACGATTGATCAAAAGACAATTTGGAAGTGCGCTCAGTACAATAAGCATAAATGTACCGGGAGAGTTCACACAGTGGGAGATGAAGTAGTGAAAAGTACAAGTCACAACCACGTTGCCGATGCGTCAATATTAGAAGCAAAAAAGGCTTGTAACAGAATGAAAGAACTGGCTCATCAAGTTGAACTAACAACACAAGGAATCATAGCTACCGTTTCACAAGAAGTGTCTGTGGGTGCAACTGGGCAGCTACCTTCTATTTCATCCCTAAAGCGAACTATTCAGAACACACGCCAAAGAGTGGAAGCTATTCCGGCAAATCCAAGAAGCTTAACAGAGCTTATTATTCCGGAAGAATACACCAGAAACAATAACGGCGAACCGTTTCTTTTATTTGACAGTGGTCCAAACGAACAGAGAATTTTAATATTTTCCACTGAAAGAAATTTAACTTTGATGGCGAGCTGTGAACACTGGTATGCCGATGGAACATTCACATGTACTCCTCTATTGTTTGGTCAGCTGTATACAATACATGGCGTACAGTATAGCAACGTTATTCCAACTGTTTTTGCTCTACTTCCTAATAAAACTCAGGCAACATACACTCGACTCTTCCATGAATTAAAAACGTTACGACCAGGTTTACGTCCTACAACAATAATGGTGGATTATGAAAAAGCAGCAATTAATGCTTTACAACAAGAGTTTCCTGAAGTCAGAATCCGTGGATGTTTCTTTCATTTCACACAATGTTTGTGGAGAAACATGCAAGGTACAGGACTGCAACAAGTTTATACAGAAGACGCGAATTTTGCTCTACATCTGCGACAATTGGCAGCCCTAGCCTTCGTACCTGAAGTAGATGTTGTTGCAACATTCGGAGAGCTACTGGACAGCGAGTTTTACACTCAAAATGAAAATTTACTAACACCTTTAATAAACTACTTTGAGGATGTATGGATAGGCAGATTGGATCGACGACAACAAAGAAGACCGCCAATGTTTCCAAGGAATCTTTGGAATTGCTTCGAATTTATAGAGGAAGATCTACCGCGTACTAATAATGCTGTCGAAGGTTGGCACAACAGCTTCTCCTCGATATTAAATGCAGCACACCCAAATCTATGGAAGTTTATTACGGGGCTAAAGAAAGAAGAGAGTTTAAATCGATTAAAAGTGGAGCAATACATAGCTGGAAACCAACAACCTCAAAAAAAAATTTATAAAGATACAGCGCGGCGAATAAAAACGATTTGTTTGCAATACGGGAACCGGCCAAATCTAGAATATTTAAGAGGAATTGCCCAAAATTTTCAACTGCAAGTATAAAAAACTAAAAAACAATTAAAAAAAAAATTTAAAAAAAGACAAAAAAAAAAATAAAAATTAAAAAAACACAAAAAAATAAAAATAAAAAAAAAATAAATAAAAATTAGAAAAAAATAAAAAAATTAAAATTAAAAAAACTTTTAAACACGCCAGTTACTAACTGCCAGTCCTAAGCCTGGATAAAGTGTGAAGGAAAGTTAAAGTATGCAAATCTGTTATTAATATAAATGTATTCTTTAACTATGATATCTTCAATAAGTACTCACCAGTGACAATGTATTAATGAAATTGTGCCTGTTATATAATTTTTAACCACAATATCATTATTTTATTTGGGAAATTTTATTTTAATAAAGATGGTAGCCCTTAACCTACCCTATCTATATGTAGTATATACCCTGTAAAATATATTAAGCTTATATTAAAACTTACTCTTAAATAACCAAGGGTAAATTTTGCGACACTGCCAAGTCGTGAAATAATACCTCTAGGTACTTTCCCTACAACATTTACAGTTAAAATTACCTTAATTCGACCATTAAATTGGTCGAACATTTTACATGATCAATTTCAAATAGGATTATTTACTTCCAATTATTTTCCTATTATTTAAAGTGGAAAATAAAACTAAAGTCATTTAGAAGTCAATATTGGGTTGACGAAATATTTTTTACCAATAGGTTAAAATGACTAATAAGAAAATATTTAACTGTTTGGGTCATTATTTAACAGCAATCCTTTAGTTCTATTGCATCATCTAAATCTGACCTAAGCCTGGATTAAGTGTGAAGGAAAGTTAAAGTATGCAAATGAAAACATATTTTCTGACGCGATCTTTTTTCGCGCGATCAATTGCACGCGACCTTATTTCGTCGGCGCTGTTTTTTCGCCGGCGACCTTTTGATACGCGCTCAAATGTGCGCGACATTTTTTCGCTCGACCAATTGTTGGCGACCTTTTTTCGTAGATCCGTATTGAAAAAAACTCTTCGGGATTTCATCAATCTACGTTTAAAGAATTCGCTGTGAGCCGATGAGTAGAGGGGATTTGACAGTTTTCGGCAGCGCTGTTAGTGGCAGTTTTGTGTATTGAATTTGAACAATTTTATCAGAAAAGTACAAGTTTCAAACCGCGAGAGAGCGCTACCGACGAAACCCACAGCCAATAAAAACAGAGGTAACCTCTAAATTTCACATAAACTTCTTCTTTTTCTCAATGGCCTCTTGCGCAAGCAGTCATCCAGTCGCACGAATTTATATATTAAATATTAAAATTATAATGAATAAAATAAAAAGAATGTGTGTGTACTTTGTACGCACGTAAGAAGTTATACTTCTATTATACGATTTAAACGAAATTAATATACTTTTTATTTGTATTTTATTTAAATATTAAACTAATTTATACTTACTACTTCTCCAACATTTTTATTAAAACAGTGCCAAAAATTAAAATAATACAAGAATAAAACACACAGAAACACATTAAAAATGCCACAAATGATTTCTGAACATTAATTGTAGGAAATTTTTTTAACTAAATACGTATTTTCTGAAAATAAAATTATATAATAAATATACTTACAATCATAAAATCTATAAAAAAAAATAAAAGTTTCCATTGGGATTCGAACCAGCTTTTATCAGTGCGGTTGGTATTGGGGTTCATTCGCCTTGAACGCTTCGCCACGGAGGCAATGCGTCATTATTTGCGAAGATCGACTAACTAAACGGATTAAACTTTTGACATTTTGAATTAAATCAAATTATTTTGATTTTGAATTGAAATGATTTAGAATTGAAAAAATACAACAAAACATACAGTAAGAAAACAATATATTAGGTGAATATTGATAGAATTTTTGATGGTAATCAAATTATGTAAATAAAAGTATTACATACTAATCATAGATACTATGTATTTCGGTAGGTTCAAATAGGTATAGGTACCTACCTATGGAATTTTTTATTAGGATACTGATACATTTAACAATTATTATTACGTACCTGTTGCTTTTAAAAACTATTTAAAAGTCACTACAGTTATAAAACTTTTTTGTTTCTGTCCTCACAACAATAAAACTAATATAAACTGCGCGTCATAGAAAACGGCCACCCTAAAAAATGGGTCATTTTTGATGTCGCGTATCTCCTAAACCTGTTATCCGATTTAAGTGATTTTTTGAATATGTTATAGCCCTATTCTTTGTCAATATCACTGTATTAATATTTTTGCAAAACAGGTAAATTTTCATTATATACCGGGTGTACGAATCAAACTGTGTTTTTTCTCAAAGTTCGCAACACCCTGTGGCATATTCTAGCATTTATAAAATACTGAAATTAAAACCCAACTATAGCCTCAGGTTTTCTTAACATTCTGTTTTTTGATTCATTCATTTATGATGGATAATACAAAAGTTATGTACTTTAACAACTAGGCATGCTCTTTATCCGTACAGGGTGTTTCTAAAGAAGTACGACAAACTTTAAGGGGTAATTCTGCATGAAAACATAATGACCGGTTGCTTTATAAACATATGTCCGCAAATGCTTCGTTTCCGACATACAGGATGTTGAATTTTTTCTTAAAAACTGACGATTTATTTATTGCCCTAAAACCGGTTGAGATATACAAATGAAATTTGGTGGGTTTTAAGACGTAATTTTTTAACATTTTTTGATATACAATTAAGAATTTTTTATTCACCATTGGCGTACATACGAATAATATGATCGGTCATATTACCCGTATGCGCTCCAATCGTGAATATAAAATTCTTAGTTGAATGTCAAAAAATGCGCAATAACCATCTCTTAAAACCTACCAAATTTCATTTGCATATCTCAACCGGTTTTAAAGCAATAAATAAATCATCAGTTTGTAAGAAAAAATTTAACATCCCGTATCTCGGAAACGAAGCTTTTGCGGATATATGATTATAAAGCAAACTGTCATTATTTTTAATGCAGAATTACCCCTTAAAGTTTGTCGAACTTACTTAGTCCCTAAAACACTTTAGACTTATAACACCCTGTACTGATGAAGAACATGGCTAGTTGTTAAAGTACATAACTTTTGTATTATCCAACATAAGCGAATGAATAAAAAAACAGAATGTTAAGAAAGCCTGAGGCTATAGTTGAATTTTAATTTCAGTATTTTATAAATGCTAGAATAATCCACAGGGTGTTGCGAACTTTGAGAAAAAAACACAGTTTGATTAGTACACCCGGTATACAATTAAAATTTACCTATTTTGCAAAAATATTATTACAAAGATATTGACAAAGAATAGGGCTATAACATATTCAAAAAATCATTTAAATCGGACAACAGGTTTAGGAGATACGCGACATCAAAAATGACCCATTTTTTAGGGTGCCCGTTTTCTATGACGCGCAGTTTATTATACAACATTTTGTTTACCTCCATATTGAACAATTATTTATTATTGACAGATCATTTCAACATCCAATCAGAGCCCGTATAACGACTAATACAATACCATACTGTCGGTGTGCGCATGCGCGCAGATCAACAATAAATTCACCCTCAATCTCAATCGCGCCTAAAGAAGTATAACTTCAAAAAAACATAATTACTTTTACTATTAATTCTGTGTAATCGTTCAGTAATCAGGTTACAATAATTTTTCAGTTCCTAATTTGTGTTTTTTAGATAAATATCTATTTTTGTCGTTTCGTACAGTCAGAAAAATGAAAGAATACCCATGAACGATCATATCAAGCACATATTTTGGATTTTCTGCCTTTTTCTATAAATAACAAACGAGAGAGATTATTAAGTGTTGTTTACTAAGCAAAAACGTTATCCAAGACATACGCAGTTACATATTTATAATTGACAGAGTGAGACGGCAATGCAATTGTTCAACGTAGTTATATTAATTTAGTAGAAAATTTAAACTCACACTTGACTATTTCTGTACTTCTAATGTCATTCTTAGAAAAACATTCAACATCAGTAGAGATAATGATTGTATAAACTACTAGTCGAGTAATCGTGCTGGTCAACTATAATCTGACAGATTCAATTTCTGTCACTTTGACAATGAAACTGGGTTATATTCGGTAGAGTTTATAAATTTTAATAATCAGTCGTATTTACTTGAATAAACTCAGTTATTTTAAAAGCTATTTTGATATTACATTGTATTTTTGGTTTTGTAAGTATTTATTTGATTAAAATAAGTCAATAAAATTTGTAAGTTTTACTGTCAATATGGTTAACTTCTGTCTATGAGTTTGCCAAACGTGTACACATTACTCTGACTTTTCAATCATAGTGTATAAAATTACAGATTAGTATATTTTTACGAATGTACATTTATTTGCAGATAATGTCTGGAAAATGATCTGGATACCAAAATCATCTGAATTCATTTAGTTTACTTTTAATTAAGTCACTTAATGGAGCTGGAATAAACGACATTTTTATAAATTCCTGTTACTATTTACGTCCGGCAACTTTAACATGGAGAAATTCATAATACTATATTTGCTTACTCATTAATTTTGTATTATTAATCTATATTAAATAATTAATTACGGTAGTAAAAGTAACATTTCTTACCAATAAATATATAGGTACTATCAGAAAAAGAATAACTTCAAAAAAAATTTTTGACACGTTTACGTAGCAAAAAATTGTACGGTGGGGTAATAGTCACATCTGTTTTTTACAGTATTAACTTAGTTTAGACGTTGTTTTGACTAGAAATTTTTGATTTGATTCGTATGCACATCATCGATGACGCATGGGTATTCTTTCATTTTTCCTACTGTATATTTCATATACACCAATTTTATCAGAAAAGTACAAGTTTTTCACATAGTTTTTGAGGGTTAAAAATGGCCGATTTCGCAATTTTTCAATTTTTAATCGTTTATATGTCAAAAACTATCAACTTTAGAGAAAAGTCACTACAGACCTTTTCTGTTTGGAATGGTCCAAAAAACCTAAAAAAAACTTTGTTCCATACAAAAAAAAAAATAATTTAAGGAAAAAAACAAAAAAAAAGTTTAAAAAATTTTTGACCCACTTTTGGTCCTGGCAACATGCAAATTTGTTAAAAGGGATCCTTTTTGAGTAAGATTGTGCAAAAAATCCGAATCGGAATATTTTTCCTAGCGGATGGGCAGTAGCTTTCTGGACTAGTTAGAGGTCGTTCTAACCATATATATATAAATCCCGTTCACAGCGTAATACGCCTTTGGGTTCCCGTTCGCCAAGCCTGTCTATTCTGCCAGTCTTCTTCAGATAGATTTCTTGCTGACATTGCTTTTGAGATTCCTTGGATCCATGTTGTTGGTGGTCGTCCTCGTTTTCTTTTCTCTGGTGGTACCCATTCTAATATCTTTTTGGGTAGTCTTTCTTCCCCCATACGTCTAACATGTCCGTACCATATTAGTTGTTGTTTTTCGATGTCTTCTATAATTGATCTTTGTACTTTCATTTGTCTCCTGATGTCCTCATTTTTCACATGTTCTAATCTAGACTTTCCCGCTGCTCTCCTCCAAAAATCCATTTCAACTGCCAATAGGTTACCTTTAAGTTTTTGTGATAACTGCCACACTTCTGAGCCATAGACGATTACTGGTTTTAATATGGTATTATATATTCGTTTTTTCGTTTCCGGTCTTATATTTTTTTGCCATAATACTGAATTCAACGCACCTATAACTTGTTTTCCTTTGGTTATTCTGTCTTTTATGGCTTCATCACTTCGTCCTGTCTTTGTCAGTTTTACCCCCAAATATGTACATTGGTCACATTTCTTAATAGTTTCATCTTCTAAGTCGAGGTCATCTGGATTATTTTCTCCTCCTACGCAAAGATATTGTGTTTTTTGGACATTTACTTCGAGGCCCCATTTTTTGTACTCTTCCATTAGTTTTCTAGCCATATACTCCAGGTCTTCTTTGTCTTGGGCAATAACTACCTGGTCATCTGCATAGTGCAACGTATATAACGTTTCATCCCCAATAGATAGCCCCATCCCTTTACACTTCTTCTTCCAGTGCCTGAGTGCTTCATCGATATATATGTTGAACAGTATGGGAGATAAACAACAACCTTGCTTAAGTCCTTTTGTTACCTGAAAACCATTAGACACCTCTTTTCCTATTTTAACTTTTGCTATTGTGTTCTTATAAAGCTCTTTAATAGCATCGATTAGTGTAACGCTGATACTGGTTTTCTCCAATACTTTCCACAACTTCGCAACAGGCACGGTGTCATATGCTTTTGTTAAATCGACTAAGAGTAAATGCACTTCTCGAGATCTCAGTGTTCTTTTCTCAAGTATTTGGGATAAGCAGAAAATACTATCTATTGTGGATCGTCCTGCTCTGAATCCGTTCTAACCATACTCCGCTATAAATATTTCGTTATTTATACCGGGCAGAACCGGCGTTTTGATTCAGATCGGTCTTCGTGAAAAGCCTCCTTGATAACGGGTAAACCTAAAAACACGTGACGGGATGGCAAGGGACCCGATTTGAATTAAAACGAAACCATTTATTTTCATTCTGACATATTTGTTAGTTAGTTGTGGCCAACACCGACCGGAGATAGTGGATAAGGAGATAAAGGTGAGGCGGAAAAGAAAGCAAGTAGGACACAAGGAGTAAAGTGGTAGAAGTTAAAGGATAAGGATTTGGCAAGAGTGTTTAAGACTAGAGTGATAGAAGAGCTTGAGGAAAATATACGGTTAATGATTGGTGGTAATGATGAAGTGTATTAGAAGGTTAGAGAGAAGAGAGACGCTAGAAACAAGTATGACAGGTCTAAACAAAGGAAGATACGGATATATACAAGGTAGCAAAGACGGAAGCAAAGCGTGCTGTAGCTACTGCTAAGGGAGGATCGTCTACACATCTATATGAAGAGTTAGAAACAGCCGAGGGGATGAAAAGGTTATACAGCATTGCTAAAGCAAGGGACAAGCCATCAAAG